>NW_026127035.1:0-140368 GCF_943737965.1 Phodopus roborovskii | reverse complement strand
TTATCCTCTGTAAGTACAATCAGTGTGCTTGAAATTTTAAACCATCTATCCATTCCATTGTTGTGTTTGAAGAAAAGGCCTATTATGTAATTTTGACCGGCCTGGAATTCATTGAGATTCATGCTTTTGGCTCCTGAGTACTTCTGGACAGGATGTGTAGAAAGGGAACTCTCCCCCCACTGCTTTTGGGAGTTCAAACTTGTACAAGCCATTTTCAAGATAGCTATGTTAATTCCTCAGCAAGATGGGAATTGGTTAACCACAGGACCTGGCAATTCCCACTCATAGCCATATACCCAAATTATCCACATTCATACAAGAAAGGCAAGTGTTTAATTATATCTATAGCAGCATTATTTGTAATACCAAGAACCTAGAAGCTACCCAGATGCCTTTCCCAACCCAAGAATGGATAAAGAACTTCAGGCACATCTACACAATGGACTACTAATAGACAGAAAAAATGGAATCTTGAAATGCACAGGGAAGTGGATGGCACTTGAAGAAATAATCATGAATGAGGTGAACCCAGGCACAAAGAGTAGAACATGGTAGAGAGGGAGAGAACATAAAAGAGCAAGTCATTATTGGTTTGGAAGGAGAAAGTTGGAACCTAAAGTTATATCTAGGAGACCTACAAGACTGACTCCAACTAACAATCTGAGCAACAGTGGAAAGGCTTCCATTATTGATCTTTCCCTGAAAATGACATCAGCAACTAAGTCGAGCGCTACATGGAGCCCTCATCTAATCTCTGTAGAAAACAGAAGCAAACACCACAAGTAAACACTGCGTCTTAACTCGATCCAGATGCAGACAGAGAGAGAGAGGACAAGATCGAGTTGCAGAAAACACATTGAGAAAGCTGACCTGATGAAGGAGGAGGCTAATAGGACCCGAGACTGATAGCTGTGAATCCAGCATGGAACTGACTCAGACCCCTGAGATGGGTATCAGCTAGAAGGTGTGAGCTGTCTAATGGAGTTCATACAGTGGGACCTGGATGTATTCCTGGTGCGCAAAAGGACATTGAGATCACATTCCCCCAATCCAGGGATACCCCTAAACCTAGACATAGAAGAGACATTCCAATCAACACTTCAAATGCGCTGTCATAAATACATGACCCCACCTTGATGGCCTCAGCCCTATGTGTTGATTGTGGGTGGAATAGGGTGGCAGGGTGGTCAAGGTGAATGTGAGGGGGCAACAGATGATAAGAGGAAGGGAAGGAATTGAGGGAGATATAGAGAACAAGGTTCCTACATGTAAAAAATCATGAACTAATTTTAAAAAATATCCGGCATGCATGGACTCAGGATGTTCCCAAGAGGATATGGGGATCTAACAAGTATTTGGTGGTCTTTAGCTGAGGGAACTCTAGCAGAGGCCCAGTGATGGGTTCCAAGTAACCAGTAGGACATTTTATTTCCCTTTTAAAAGTTATTTTGTCATATGTAGTACCCTACTTGAATGTCTGCTGGTAGAAAAGAAGAGGGCAACAGATCTGATTGTAGATGGTCGTGAGCTACCATCTGGTTGGTGGGAGTTAACTCATATCCTCTGTAAGTACAGTCAGTGTGCTTCAACTTTTAGTCTTCTGTCTCTTCCATTGTTGTGTTTTTAAGAAAGGGCCTCATTATGTATCTGTGACTGGCCTGGAATTCATTGAGATTCATGCTTTTAGCTCCTGAGTCCTGGGTTCAAAGGCATGAAACACCATGATCATCTCAGGAATAAATTTTATATTACAACATAAATAAGCATTAGTTTTAGTTAAAATGGCTAGTGCTATGCATTCTGAGACAATAATTAATTTTTATTACATTTCTCTATTCACACAAAATTGAGGTGATTTTGTTTCTAAATTAAAAAGTAGTAAATTATGGGCTATAATTAGGGGTTATTGGCTAGTGTCTAGAATTCCTGATACTAAGAGATTTAAGTTCAGCCTCCTATTACCAACAAAGCAAAATAGGGGCCTGAGTAGGTATCTCAGTCAATAAAGTACAAACACGAAGGACCTGAGATCAAGCAAATGCTAAATCTAGAAGGGGGATGATTAAAAGTTAAACCTGTGGGACATTTGATCATTGTGAAAATAGGGTGCTTTTTACCTTGCCTGCCTAAGGCCCTTAATTGGTTTAATATAAAGTTAAACGGCCAATTGCTCAAAAGGGATGGTTAGGCAGGATTGCTGGGCTGAGAGAGAAAACTCAGGGGGAATGAATCTAGGCCTGGACCCATGCCAGGAAGACAAGGAAGGAGCTGCGAATACAGAATAATAGACAATAGGCTAATAGACATTTGTTAAGGTATAGGAAATTGTTGGGAACAAGGTTGTTAAAGGCCAATCATTCATAATTTGAGAAATGTCTGTGTCAGTATTTGAGATGGATTGTTCCAAGAAAATCTGACAAGAAAGTCCAACTACATAATAGCACTGGAAAGGTGAGAGAGATCTGTAAGTCTCAGTGGCAGAAAAGTTTACCTTCCTAAATGTGAACCTGATAAATAAGATGGACAATTGGAATTGAATGGACTTTGACACGTGATCTCTCTATTGCTCTGTCTCTATCTATCTGTGCTTCTGTCTTTCTCTCCCCATAAATAAATACACAAACCCACACCCACAACCACACCCACCCACCCACACACACACACACACACACACACAGTAAACAGATATATTCCATATTGTATTGTGGTTGGTTGTCTTCACCTATTCTATCCCTGTATGTGCCTTTTCTGTTTGTTTACTCGAGAAAGGGTTTCCCTGTGTATCCCCTGCCTGTCCCCAAACTCACTTTGTGTACAAGGCTGGTCTAAAACTGAAGTGATGCCTACCTCAGCATCCCTTAATACAAACTGGCTCCTTATTTAGAATTAAGGCAAAAGCTGTCAGGTTTTTCAAATTGATAAATACAAGTGAATTGATACTGCATAATCTGAACCCATATTACCTGCAAAAGCAATGTATGTAGTGCCACGATACTCTGCAATGACACAGAAAATACACTTTGAAATTGACACACTCCATCTTTTTCAAAACTTGAATCTGAAGTTAGTTTCAATTTTCTCATACACAATATGATTTGTTATTAATATTGACAAACTGTCAATTCCTAAATTCTTAAAACAATCAAAATTGTTATGAGATACATAAAAGTCCAATGAAATTTCATGGGGGAATGAATGCAGCAGCATACCTTTGTTTGCGTCAAAGTTGCCTCATGTTGCCACTCTACGGTGGGGTCAGAGGTGATATGCACATCATACATAGGCCTATGAAGAATATTACATAGTTCCTCATATTGTTAAAAGAGTAGTTTATGTTCATGAATTCTGTCTTTTTTACATTTTTTGAGGAATTCTACATGAGTGTCCAATTCTTTTCTAGTTAATGGACACTTTGTCTGTTTTTTTTTTTTTTTATGGAACCAGATATGATTATAGTAAGGTGCAAGGATGGTAATGGAACTACAAAATAATAGGAATGCCAAATGGTTAAATTGACATACAAGGCAGTTTAAGCCTCGGGTGGTGTCACAATTTTTTAATTGTAGCACTTGGGAGACAGAAGTGCAGTGGTTATCTGTGAGTTGGAGACCACCCTTGAATACAAACTATGGGCAAAGATGGGCAGGGCTATTACACAGAGATAAACTGCCAAAAATGTAGGTTATGCGAAACAGAAAAAAAGAAAAAGGATCACCTAATACTTCTAGCAAGAAAGAACAATTATGACTTTGTTTCGTGCTTGACTTCTCCTATGTGGTAAAAAAATAACTAGAGTCCTGATACTCCAACCTCCTTTTCAGGTTAAGATTACAGGTATCAGTCACCATGCTCAACTCCCTTTTACAATTCCTACTGTAGTAAAATATCCCTGAATTATAGCCCTGCTTGTAATATCTTTGGTAGTAAATACAGATTGCTCCAATTTATACTGTAGTAAAACACACCTGACTTATTGCCCTGCTCCAAGTTAACAACAATCTTAATGAAATTCCATCCCCACAAATGGGACAAAAGCAATATGTACTCAGCACAATCTGTATTGCAAGTATAAACACAGCCAGTTTTTCACTGTCAATACAGAACTCAAATTACAAAATACTTACACTAATATTCCCATGATCACCTCTTTGCCCATTACTATGAATACAGTAGATCCTGCCCCATTCCTGGTGGATAAAGAATGAAGTAGAGTGGATATTATTTATATATTGTAAAAATATAGTTTCACTAATCATTGTTTAAAAACTGCCTTATATTCAGAGAAAACAGATGTGATTAGTATACTCCAGAGGTTCTCATGTGCCTAAATTCACATGAGTGAACTTGAGTGTTTAAGAAAAAAAAAAAAAAAAAAAAAAAAGGATTTTTCATGTAGCACATCTACATCAATCATATTAACTTAAGGAAAATGGTCTAATGTCATGGACTTCTTGAAGGATCAATTATCCTTACCTTTGAAAGGCAGTCTGACTATTGGTATTATTCCATCTATAGACATGGGTGGTACGATTCTACTTTAATAGTAATGGAACATGAGATACCTCAACTTTATCATGCAGCTCTCCCTAGTGTCCCATATTTTCAGAATCATCCTGGATGGCTGAGTGGTACACAGGTTTGATCATTAAAGGAGCCACAAAGTTTTAAGTTTGTCTGGTAACAACTATTTGTATCACTATATATACGGCTCTTATGTACCCATTTATTCTCTGGTGGTGGATGGTAGATCAGACATATATATGAAGAAGGAATGGAGGACAGAAATCAAGATTGGGGTGATACTGTCTACTTGGTTTTTTGATATAAAGCCTAACTTACAAGACTATGAGATTCTTTCCTTCATGTATTTAAGTGCGTTGCTTGTGATTCTGGTGACCACTGAAGTCACAAGTCAGGGCTGGTTTCCCTGGAATAGCAGTTCAGGACAGATGTAGTCCACCACATGGGCTAGACACTGAAACCTGCTTTATTCAAGAGCAGAAAAGGCATGCAATTGCACAATGTATCTTAAGCTGCTCTCTTATTTTTACGTATTTTGGAGATGGAGTTTCTCATTCCACCTATCTCTGCCTCTCAATGTTGAAGTTAGAAGTATATGCAACCATTATGTTTTTTCACTCGAGACAAGGTTCCTATATGATGCCCTGGCTGTCTTGAAACTTACTCTGTAGAACAGGCTGGCCTTTGAAGATCTTTCTGCCTCTGACACTGCCTCCAAAGTACTGGTGTTAAAGGCATAATCCACAACCAGCAATCTGGATTAATTTTCAAGAATTGTAAGGAGTGAATTGAGGTTTTCATGGCTTTGAGGGAAGCAGTTTTCAAATTAATCAATTTATTCAATGTTTCCTTACCCCTCTTTCAAACAAACACCAATGCCTCCCATTTCTCTAAAGTTAAAATATTATTATGCTCTGTAAAACAAAAGAAAAAAAATTAAGCAGGGTGAATAGGGTAACTGCCTTCCACATTTGTCATATATATCCCTCCTCCAACTAGAATGCTTTCCATTTGCAATGCTAAACTGACAACATATTCCTCTATCTTAGATATCTACCAGCTTGTTTTTTGAACATGACAAAATATAAGCCTAAACATATATAATTTTTTACTTTTACAAAAGCCCCATGCATTTAGGTAGCTATGTGTAGTGCAAGTTTATAACTGAAGCAATTTTCAAATTAATCAATTTATTCAATGTTTTCTTAACAGTCTTTCAAACAAACACCAATGCCTCCCATTTCTCTATGCAAGTTTATAATTGCAGGACTTGAAGTATGGACAGATGACTACTAATACCTTCAAGCGGGCTTGGCTACAAAGCAAGACCCTGCCTCAAAAACAAATAAGTATACATAAAGAGAATTAAATGTAACCATCTCATATTTAATTACTGAAAAATACAAACCACTGGGATGGTACATGCCTTGCTCAGTACTCTGAAGCTTGAGACAGGAGTCACAAATTCAAAGACAGAAAGGACTATTGCTAAGAGCCTATCTTTGCAAAAGAACAAATGAGATGAAAATAAACAATAAAACATACATTTACTTCACCAGAGTTGAAAAGAAGAAAATCATATCTTACCGTTCTGGTGAGCATCTGTTTCTGTGCTAAAACACTGACCACACACAATGCAGGCCAGAAAGGGGCTTACTTAGCTTATACTCCAGGTCACTGTCCCTAATGAGAATTACAGCAGCGACTCAAGCAGGACAGTGGGAAGAAATGTGGAGGAATGCAGGTGTCAGCTCATCTCTGGCTCTCTCTCTTGCTCACAGTAAAGCTTAGCCAGTCCCCTTTGTTTACAGATAGCCCCTTGCACATGGACAGTTATAACAGCATAACTGCTGCCCATGTACAGGTTTACCAGATTTTCTTTCTTTTCTTTGGCCAGCTGCAAGGCCTGTGTTAAGGCCAAGAGCTCAGCTTCTCTTGCTGAGTTTCCTTCTGTCAGGCTGCTGGCTCAAACTCTGCAGGTTTCATTCACATCCTTGTCCCAGTCCTTTCTTTACCTTTCACAAGGTTCCCATCAGTGAACCAAGTTAGTGTTTCCATGGCCAGAGGGAAGACTGTAAGGTCTTTGCAATCTCCTGTCTCTTTAATCAGCAGGTGATGACAGTCCCAAATTACCTGTTCTTCAGTCTTCTCAGGCAGAAGAGTGGCAGGTAGTGCATCAGTGATTCATGTGGGCATTGGACATCCATTGTTCTGTGGGCTGCCGGACAATGCTCTCCTGCTCACCAGTGCATGGGGGATATTGTAGTTACTTTCTGCCCCTAAGTTAACATGTCAGAGTCTTTGACCAGTACAGCCATGGCAGCCATAGCTTTTAGACAGCCAGACCATCCACTGCCTACAGGATCAAGCTCCTTCCCTGTTTATCGGTTACTGATGGCTGTTCAGAGTCAAAACAAATCCAGGCTCCTACATTTGACAGGATGTCTCTTTTTAACAGAAGGTAAGGGCATCCTGGGATATCTAGGAACAAGTGATATACCCGACCTGCATCAAGGATCACTGACACCTGTATCCAGGCAACTCCCGTATCCTGCTAGTGGGCACTCAACTCCACTGTCCTATCTGGCACAGGTATGGGAAACACCACCCTATCCAAGCCCATGGCATAGGGGATACAGGCAAACAGGAACTACAGCTGGTTGCCTCACTGAGGCCATGCCTTCTCCATTTCCTGAGCTGACTCTCAGTCAGTTCCTGGTGTCTGGCCACTGCTGGCCTGCCTTTTAATTGCTAATCTCATTAACACCTGCCGAGGGGGTAAGGGCAGACCCACCCTGCTGAGCCTCTGCAGGTAGGCAGCCCTCTTTGGCAAAGGGAATGAATCACATTTCCTCAGCCTCTTTTTTGGATTCATCCATGGCAATACTTATATATCAAGCACCACTGTGCAACAGGAAAACACAGCTCTCTCACGCTAGAGCTGACATTCAGATGACAGGAACATTTAAGTGCTAAGGGATGCCTTGTTCTTGCCTTCTTTTGATCTACTGGGGCACTTTCGATTGGTACACACCACCCTAGTTCACCTAAATAGGAGATGAGGGAAGAATTTAAAGGGATAAGTACTTGAACCTGATAGACAGGGACTGAGCGCTCTACAGAGGTGAGATGACTTTTGCACAGAGAGGTTGAGTTTGGAGGCTCAGCAGCAGAGCACTGCCCTAGCACCTGTGAGGCCCTCAGTTTGACCCTAAGCTTCTCCATCTCCTTGGCCTCTTCCTCACCCATGCCTAATTCCACTCTAATGCTGATGGATATTTGTGTTGTTCCAGTTTGTGGCTACTATGAACAGAACTAGTGTGCCCCTTCTAGCATGTTCCTCTTTATCTCCTATTCTCCTCCCCCACCCCTCTGTCTCTCTGTGTATGTGTTTCAAACAAGCATTTATTGGGAGAAGGTCCCATAGCAGGAGTGGAAGTCAGAGACAAATTGAAGGAGCCAGGCAAGTGACCTTACTTTTTCACTGGCCTTGCCATTAAGTTTTTACATTTTTGTGTAGACTTATGACTGTGCACTGATGGTTCCATTTGCCTGTTGATTTCACTGACAACTGACAAGTCTGCAACCTTTCCACTTGCTCAAAAGAGCCCGCGGTTTCAAATGTCTGCCTGAGCCCTTGATCGGTTTTTACTGGGCTGTCTTTTTCTACTGGTTTGCACTTGTTTCCCTACTTTGGCTACAGGCCCTATGTCTGCTTTATATACCATCAGTTTCATTCCTTACTGTGTTGCCTTTCTGGCCAATTTTAAGTGTCTTCTATTGGAGAGAATTCTTAACTTCCAGAAAGTTCAATTTGTGATGGATATATATGTAGCTCAGTGTTTAGAGAGTGCTTGCCTAACATGCATGAGACCCTGGGCTCTATTCCTGGCTCTCCAGAAACTGGGTATGTATGGTGGTGTTTACCTATAATCCCAGTATTTGGGAGGTAGAGGCAGGAAGATCAGAGGTTCAAGGTCATCCTCAGCTACACAGCTACATAGCAAGTTCAAGGCTAGCCTGTATTTGGAGACCCTATCTCAAAAAGTAACCAAGTAAGCAGAAAGATGATAGATTGGTTTCCAGACTCCACAGGGTGAGCTTACTACCACATGTAACTCCAGGTGTTGTAGGTGTTCTGATGGCTTTTTTTTTTTTTGGAGGGCACCTATATGTGCTTGTACAAACACACAGCCATATACATACAAAAGAAAAATAAATATTAAAAACAAACTAAACTATCAATATTTTAAAAAGGTTGCCTTCATGACCTTTTTTTTCCTCATGTCTTACTTTACACAGCCTTTTCCTACCAGGATAGTAGTAGATGTCTTTAATTCTAGCACTTGAGAGACCAGAGAATCTGTGATTTCGAGATCAGCCTGGTTGAACATAGTCATTACACATAAACCCTGTCTCAAAAAAACAAAAACAAAACCAAAAAAACCCAAACAACAACAAAAGTCCCAACTTCTTGCTTCTCAAGTCCAAGGTCATGAAGCTATTTCTGAGGAGTCAAACCCATAGCAAAGCTAATCTCAGCAGTGATTGAGGTTTCTGCCTAGAAAGTGCCCTTCACTGAACCTGGATCTCAACGATTCTGCTAGGCTGTCTGGTTAATGCACTGCAGGAGACTCCTGTCTCCATATTGTCCCTCTCCTCAGTATTTGGAGAAAAGTCATGTGCCACTGTCCCTGACCTTTTACCCAATGAGCCATCTCCAGCCACAGCTGTCCAGGTAGAGGGTCTACCTAAGGGCATGATGGTGAATAGTTTGGATCAAACAGCTGTTGCTGCCTCCAGCTATGTACTTATGTTTTGGGTATCACAAATTAGTTCTCCTGTAGGGTTCTTAGCCACATAGTGACATTTTGGAACTGAACACCTCAGAAAGACACCCAGGACAGTTACCATGGGATTTGTTGGTTACAATGGTGGCAGTGCCCTTCTTTTAGTCCTTACACCAGGGACCAGACCAGCATCTTGTCTTAGCTGCCTTGGGAAGCCATCCCAATATTTGAGGCTCAGTAAGTGATATTCTCTGCCTTTGTGTGTCTGTGATGTGTGTGTGTGTGTGTGTGTGTGTGTGTGTAGAATAAAGAATCACCCAGTTCAAGTAAATGCAAAAAAATAGTCAGATCATCACACCACCCTAAACATGAACTTGGTAACTTTTTTGTCAGCTGATTCATTGAGTGATGGACTACTACAATTACAAAGAATGTGGTCGTGGGGGACCTCTGCACGGAGAGAATGATGCAGTGTGTGAACATTAATGTTAGACTGACAGATGTATATTCCTTTTTGCAGAAGAATCTCTCAACTTCTTGTTAATTTCAGAGGAAATAACTCAATTTTGGCTATTGTGAGCTCTCAACATATCACTGGGTAGGGTTGGGGAGAAGACATTTCGTGCAAACCACATGTTGCATTCTCACCATGAATGTACAGTGACATGTGTGGCCACAAGACCTTCGCTGATACTAAAGAGAAGCGCATAACTGGAAATGATTTTTAACATTTACTTCTGCTTTAGATAATTTATACAATAACTTAGTCCTCAACATGGACTGTATTTAATGAAACAAATTCTCAAAAGCCCTCCATATGCCCTAACTGGACACTTAGAGCTCTGTAGAGGACTGGACAGTAGAGCGAATTCAGCTCTTTGAGGTGTTTGTTTCTCTTTCGGGTGATTTTAAGGTTTCAGACAAGCTTTAGTGCTCAGAGCAGCCTACTCCGGCTTGTTGGAGAACCCTTTCTTCAGACTTTACTTTCATAGCATCTATGACAATCGCAACACTGAAGTTCATTTATGCACTTTCCTAAAGAGGAGAAGAGGGGGCCATGACTGCATGGGTGTGGGCCAATAAGTGCATCCCGAGATTCTATATTCTTACCTTATTAATATGAAGGCCATGCAGCTTTCAATCATTTGCTAAACTTGGTGATTTCCATTGCTACCTAACTACCCTCTAGAGCTTCTAGTTCCCCACAAGATGAAGTCCAAACTTCTTAGTATGTTTGGAAAGCTTTGAGGAATTTTGTTTTTTTTTTAACTTAAGCCCTGAGGAATTTGAGCCTTGCATACCTGGGTTTTAGAAAACAGAGTTTTACCTCTGAAGTCTAAAAATTCACAGCATTTTGCTTCAGGTGAGAAACCTACCTCTAAGGTTGAATAAGACATATCAGCCACAGTCCCAAAGGAACACATAGGATTCACTTTTCAGAACAAATGCAGCTCTGCAGGGCTTGGGGCACCAAGGGCTGGCTCTCAGTGGTTAATACCCTTAGAGGACGCCTGGTTCAATTCCTAGCATCCACATGGTGGTTCACACCTATCTGTAATTCTTCTAACAGGAGACCTGATACCCTCTTCTGGGTCCTGAAGGCTCCTGTCACTCAGGAACAAATGCATGCACATTTACTAAATAAAAATTTTGGAAAGTAAAACTGAAACTTTGATACTACTATGTATATGAAGCTACAGTTTTTATTATGTATTTTTAGATAAATATTAAGAATTTAAAAATGGCTCTTCTCCTGTATTTCCTGGGTCATATGTCTCACACTAGGTACTCTGACCTTTTCAGAAGCTGCCCACATCCTTAAAATCTCCAGGATTTTGATATTACGTCCAGGGTAGCCTCACTAAAGTACCTAGTGTACATAGCATCTTCATGTGGAATTTCACTTGCCAAGTGTTCCTCAACACCACAAACTTGTAGCTAAGCCTATTTATTGTCAAGAAAGAGCCTGGAATTGAGTGTTTATCATGACAATCATTTAGCCACTTGTAGCTGGTGGCTTCTGTGTGTGGACTGGGAAGACACAGAACATCCTTGTACAATTTCCACAAGGCAGTCTTGGCCTGGAAGTTCAGTAATAATGCCTGGCATGCAGCATTCCTCTCTATGCTTAGACTGCAGGCAGCTGTGTGTGATGGAGCCCTACTTTGCATGCTGCACTGCTTCCTCAGAAAATGATAGGACTTGTTCCTTGCCTCTGCTTCCTCTTTGGGTGCTGAACAAGGGCATGTCAGGGTTCTCCAGAGCTACAGCTCCTCATCCTCTGTCAGGAAGTTCACATGTATCAAAGGTGACTCCATCCTTTGAGGCAACAATCACTACAGGATGGGAAACCCATGTGCCTTCTTCAGACCTGGGCTCCTGTTTCACCTTTCTGTCTCTGGGATCCAGGTTCTGCTATCACACCAAACCCTGATTCTGGCCCTCCGTGTTTTCCAATGTTTCCCTCTCTGTCTAGACCTCACAGGTAGTCCATCAGTTTACACATCTTGCTCCTACCCACATTTCCCCCATTGCTTCTGCAGTACAATCCCCAAGAGCTCTGGATCCTTGGGCAAGCCCAGGTGCATGATAGCAGCACGGCTCTACTCCTTTATTAATCATCTCTGGTAGAGGTGTTGACCTATGGCTCTGGGTCACATTATCTATGGGTGCCTCAAATGTTTCTTCCCACATCTCTAATCCCACTGATTGCTTAGCAAAGGTCCCAAATAATTACATAGACTGCTAAGGGGAAACTCTCTTCTATCTGAACGTTACTTTCCTTTCCTGTTATTTTCACCATGGGCTCTCACTCCTTTCCTGGGCTTCTGAAACCCAACACTAACGCTACCACCAACCATAATGCTCACCCTAACTCTAACCATACCTTAAACTGAACTCTCAATTTCAGAAATACATGACCCTACCTGGATGGCATAGCTCCATATTGGAGAGGGGGAGAATGGAAGGGGGAGGTGGTCAGGGTGAATGTAAAGGGGGAGAGAATGTAAGAGGGAGTGAGGGTATCGAGTGAGGGATAGGAATCAACATGTAAAATAAACAATAATAATTGAAAAAATTCAGTATGTAGGGACTCAGAATGTGCCCAAGAGGATTAGTGGATCTAAAAGAGATCTTGAGGTCTTTAGCTGAGGGAACTCTAGCAGAGGCCCAGTGATGGGTTTCAAGTATCCAGTAGGACGTTTTGTTTCATTTAAAAATTATTTATCATATGTAATATCCTACTTGAATATCTCCTGGTAGAAAATAAGAGGGCAACAATCTCATTGTAGATGGTTGTGAACTACCATCTGGTTGGTGGGAAATAACTCATATCCTCTGTAAGTACAATCAGTGTGCTTGAACTTTTAGCCATCTATCCATTCAATTGTTGTGTTTGAAGAAAAAGCCTCATTATGTAATTTTGACTGGCCTGGAATTCATTGAGATTCATGCTTTTGGCTCCTGAGTACTGCTGGACAGGATGTGTAGAAAGGGGAACTCTCCTCCACTGATTTTGGGAGTTCAAACTTGTACAGCCATTTTCAAGATAGCTATGGCAGTTCCTCAGCAAGATGGGAATTGGTTTACCACAGGACCTGGCAATCCCACTCATAGCCATATACCCAAATTATCCACATTCATGCAACAGAGACAAGTGTTTAATTATATGTATAGCAGCATTATTTGTAATAGCAAGAACCTAGAATCTACCCAGATGCCTCTCAACTGAAGAATAGATGAAGAACTTGTGGCACATCTACACAATGGACTACTAATCTACAGAAAAAATGGAATCTGGAAATGCACAGGCAATTGGATAGTAATTGAAGAAGCAATCATGAATGAGGTAACCCAGGCACAAAAAGTAGAACATGGTAGAGAGGAAGAGAACATAAAGAGCAAGTCATTATTGGTTTGAAGAGAAAATTGAACCTAAACTTGTATCTAGAGACCTACAAGACTGACTCCAACTAACAATCTGAGCAACAGTGGAAAGACTTCCATTATTGACCTTCCCTGAGAATGAGATCAGCAACTAACTCGAGCACTACATGGAGCAGTCATCTAGTCTCTGTAGAAAACAGAAGCAAACACCCATAAGTAAACACTGCGTCTAACTAGAATCCAGATGCAGAGAGAGAGAGGACAAGATCGAGTTGCAGAAACACGTTGAGACAGCTGACCTGATGAAGGAGGAGCTAATAGGACCCCAGACTGATAGCTGTGAATCCAGCATGGAACTGACTCAGACCCCTGAGATGGGTATCAGCTAGAAGGTGTGAGCTGTCTAATGGAGTTCAGACAGTGGGTCCTGGATGTATTCCTGGTGCGCAAAACGACCTTGAGGACACATTCCCCCAATCTAGGGATACCCCCTAAACCTAGACATAGAAGAGACATTCTAATCAACACTTCAAATGCGCTGTCAGAAATACATGACCCCACTTGGATGGCCTAGCCCTATGTGTTGATTGTGGGTGAATAGGATGGCAGGGTGGTCAGGGAGAATGTGAGGGGGCAACAGATGATAAGAGGAAGGGAAGGAATGAGGGAGATATAGGGAACAAGGATTTACATGTAAAAAATCATGAACTAATTTTAAAAAATATCCGGCATGCATGGACTCAGGAAGTTCCCAAGAGGATATGGGGATCTAACAATTATTTGGTGGTCTTTAGCTGAGGGAACTCTAGCAGAGGCACAGTGATGGGTTTCAAGTAACCAGTAGGACATTTTATTTCATTTTTAAAAGTTATTTTGTCATATGTAGTACCCTCCTTGAATGTCTGCTGTTAGAAAAGAAGAGGGCAACAGATCTGATTGTAGATGGTCGTGAGCTACCATCTGGTTGGTGGGAGTTAACTCATATCCTCTGTAAGTACAGTCAGTGTGCTTCAACTTTTAGTCTTCTGTCTCTTCCATTGTTGTGTTTTTAAGAAAGGGCCTCATTATGTATCTGTGACTGGCCTGGAATTCATTGAGATTCATGCTTTTGGCTCCTGAGTCCTGGGTTCAAAGGCATGAAACACCATGATCATCTCAGGAATAAAATTTTATATTGTTAACATAAATAAGCATTAGTTTAGTTAAAATGGCTAGTGCTATGCATTCTGAGACAATAATTAATTTTTATTACATTTATTATTCACACAAAATTGAGGTAGATTTTGTTTCTAAATTAAAAAGTAGTAAATTATGGGCTATAATTAGGGGTTATTGGCTAGTGTCTAGAATTCCTGATACTAAGAGATTTAAGTTCAGCCTCTATTACCAACAAAGCAAAATAGGGCCTGAGTAGGTATCTCAGTCAATAAAGTACAAACACGAAGGACCTGAGATCAAGCAAAATGCTAAATCTAGAAGGGGATGATTAAAAGTTAAACTTGTGGGACATTTGATCATTATGTGAAAATAGGGTGCTTTTTACCTTGCCCGCCTAAGGCCCTTAATTGGTTTAATAAAAAGTTAAACGGCCAATTGCTCAAAAGGAATGGTTAGGCAGGATTGCTGGGATGAGAGAAAACTCAGGGGAATGAATCTAGGCCTGGACCCATGCCAGGAAGACAAGGAAGGAGCTGCAAATACAGAATAATAGACAATAGGCTAATAGACATTTGTTAAGGTATAGGAAATTGTTGGGAACAAGGTTAAGTTAAAGGCCAATCATTCATAATTTAGAAATGTCTGTGTCATTATTTGGGGATGGATTGTTCCAAGAAAATCTGACAAGAAAGTCCAACTACATAATAGCACTGGAAAGGTGAGAGAGATCTGTAAGTCTCAGTGGCAGAAAAGTTTACCTTCCTAAATGTGAACCTGATAAATAAGATGGACAATTGGAATTGAATTGACTTTGACACGTGAACACTCTATTGCTCTGTCTCTGTCTATCTGTGCTTCTGTCTCTCTCTCCCCATAACATAAACAAACACACCCACACCCACCCCCCCGCCACACACACAGACACACACATACACACACACACACACACACACACACACACATACACACAGTAAACAAACAGATTTATTCCATACTGTATTATGGTTGGGTGTCTTCACATATTTTGTCCCTTTCTGTTTGTTTACTCGAGAAAGGGTTTCCCTGTGTAGCCCTGCCTGTCCCCAAACTCCCTCTGTGTACAAGGCTGGTCAAAAACTGAAGTTATGCCTACCTCAGCATCCCTTAATACAAACTGGCTCCTTATTTAGTATTAAGGCAAAAGCTGTCAGGTTTTTCAAATTGATAAATACAAGTGAGTTGATACTGCATAATCTGAACACCTATTACCTGCAAAAGCAACATATGTAGTGCCACAATACTCTGCAATGACACAGAAAATACACTTTGAAATTGACACACTCCATCTTTTTCAAAACTTGAATCAGAAGTTAGTTCCAGTTTTTTCATACACAATATGATATGTTTATTAATGTTGACAAACTGTTCATTCCTAATCTTTTAAAACAATCAAAATTATTATGAGATACATAAATTCCAATCAAATTTTATGGGGGAATGAATGCAGCAGCATACCTTTGTTTGCCTCAAAGTTGCCACATGTTGTTGGAACAGGTTCAGCTTCTCTACAGTTGGGTCAGAGGTGATATGCACATCATACACAGGCCTATGAAGAAGTTTACAGAGTTCCTCATATTGTTATAAGAGTAGTTTATGTTTATGAATTCTCTCTTTTTTACATTTTTTGAGATATTCTACTTGAGTGTCCAATTCTTTTCTAGTTAATGGAGACTTTTCTCTTTCTTTTTTTTATGAAACCAGATATGATTATAGTAAGGTGCAAGGATGGTAATGGAACTACAAAATAATAGGAATGCCAAATGGTTAAATTGACATACAAGGCAGTTTAAGCCTCGGGTGGTGGCACAATTTTTTAAATGTAGCACTTGGGAGACAGAAGGGCAGTGGTTACCTGTGAGTTGGAGACCACCCTTGAATACAAACTATGGGCTAAGATGGGCAGGGCTTTTACACAGAGATAAACTGCCAAAAGTGTAGGTTATGCCAAACAGAAAATATTGAAAAAAAGGATCACCTAATACTTCTAGCAAGAAAGAACAATTATGACTTTGTTTCGTGCTTGACTTCTGCTATGTGGCAAAGAAATACCTCAGGGTCCTGATACTCCAACCTCCTTTTCAGGTTAAGCTTACAGGTATCAGTCACCATGCTCAACTTCCTTTACAATTCCTACTGTAGTAAAATATCCCTGAATTATAGCCCTGCGTGTAATATCTTTGGTAGTAAATAGAGACTGCTCCAATTTATACTGTAGTAAAACACCCCTGAATTATTGCCCTGCTCCAAGTTAACAACAATCTTAATGAAATTCCATCCCCACAAATGGGACAAAAGCAATATGTACTCAGCAAAACTGTATTGCAAGTATAAACACAGCCAGTTTTTCACTTTCAATACAGAACTCAATTTACACAGTACTTACTCTAATATTCCCATGATCACCTCTTTGCGCATTACTATGAATACAGTAGATCCTGCCCCATTCCTAGTATATAAAGAAGGCAGTAGAGTGAGTATTATTTATATATTGTAAAATAAAGTTTCACTAATCATTGTTTAAAAATTGACTTATATTCAGGGAAAACAGATGTGATTAGTATACTCCAAAGGTTCTCATGTGCCTAAATCCACATGAGTGAACTTGAGTGTTTAAGAAAAAAAAAAGTATTTTTTATTTAGCACATCTACATCATTTATATTAACTTAAGGAAAATGCTCTAATGTCATGGTCTTCTTGAAGGATCAATTATCCTTACCTTTGAAAGGCAGTCTGACTATTCGTATTATTCCATCTATACACATGGGTGGTATGATTCTACTTTACTAGTAATGGAACATGAGATACCTCAACATTATTACTCAGCTCTCCCTGGTGTCCCATATTTTCAGAATCATCCTGGATGCCTGAGTGGTACACAGGTTTGATCATTAAAGGAGCCAAAAGTTTTAAGTTTGTCTGGTAACAACTATTTGTATCACTACATATACTCGGCTCTTATGTACGCATTTATTCTCTGGTGGTGGATGGTAGCTCAGACATATATAAGAAGAAGGAATTGAGGACAGAATTGAAGTTTGGGGTGATACTGTTTACCTGGTTTTTTGATATAAATCCTAACTTACAAGACTATGAGATTCTTTCCTTCATGTATTTAAGTGCGTTGCTTGTGATTCTGGTGACCACTGAAGTCACAAGTCAGGGCTGGTTTCCCTGGAATAGCAGTTCAGGACAGTTGTAGTCCACCACATGGGCTGGAAACTGACACCTGCTCTTATGCAAAAGAGCAGAAAATGCTTGCAACTGCTCAACCTATCTTCAGCTGCTGTCTTATTTTTATGTATTTTGGAGGTGAAGTTTCTCATTCCACCTATCAATGTTGAAGTTAGAAGTATATGCAACCATTATGTTTTTTCACTCGAGACAAGGTTCCTATAGGATGCCCTGGCTGTCTTGAAACTTACTCTGTACAACAGGCTGACCTTTGGAGAACTTTCTGCCTCTGCCTCTGCCTCCAAAGTACTGGTGTTAAAGGCATAATCCACAACACAGCAATCTGGATTAATTTTCAAGAATTGTGAGGATTGACTTCAGGTTTTCATGGCTTTGAGGGAAGTAGTTTTCAAATTAATCAATTTATTCAGTGTTTCCTAACCCCCTCTTTCAAACAAACACCAATGCCTCCCATTTCTCTAAAGTTAAAATATTATTATGCTCTGTAAAACAAAAAAAAAATTATAAGCAGGGTGAATAGGGTAACTGCCTTCCACATTTGTCATATATATCCCTCCTTCAACTAGAATGCTTTCCATTTGCATTGCTACACAGACAACACATTCCTCTGTCTTAGATACCCACCAGCTTGTTTTGAACACCACAAAATTTAAGCCTAAACATATATCATTTTTTACTTTTACAAAAAAGCCCCATGCATTTAGGTAACTATGTGTAGTGCAAGTTTATAATTGCAGCACTTGGAAGTATGGACAGATGACTGCTACTACCTCCAAGCTGGCCTTGGCTACAAAGCAAGAGCCTGCCTCAAAACAAATAAGTATACATAAAGAAACTTAAATGTAACCATGTCATATTTAATTAGTGAAAATTACAAACCAGTGGAATGGTACATGCCTTCTCAGTACTCAGAAGCTTGAGACAGGAGTCACAAGTTCAAGGCCACAAAGGACTGTATTGCTAAGAGCCTATCTTGGAAAAAGAACAAATGAGATGAAAATAAACAATAAAACATACATTTACTTCACCACAGTTGAAAAGAAGAAAATCATATCTTACCATTCTGGTGAGCATGTGTTGCTGTGCTAAAACACTGACCACACACAATGTAGGCCAGAAAGGGGATTACTTAGCTTATGCTCCAGGTCACTGTCCCTAATGAGAATTACAGCAGCGACTCAAGGAGGACAGTGGGGAGAAAATGTGGAGGAATGCAGGTGTCAGCTCATCTCTGGCTCTCTCACTTGCTCACAGTAAAGCTTAGCCAGTCCCCTTTGTTTACAGACAGCCCAGTGCACATGGACAGTTATAAAAGCATAACTGCTGCCCGTGTACAGGTTTACAGATTTTTTTCTTTTCTTTTGCCAGCTACAAGGCCTGTGTTAAGGCCAAGAGCTCAGCTTCTCATGCTGAGGTTCCTTCTGGCAGGCTGCTGGCTCAAACCATGCAGGTTTCATTCACATCCTTGTCCCAGTACTTTCTTTACCTTTCACAAGGTAACTGTTCCCATCAGTGAACTAAGTTAGTGTTTCCACGGCCAGAGGGAAGACTGTAAGGTCTTTGCAATCTCCTGCCTCTTTAATCAGCAGGTGATGACAGTCCCAAATTACTTATTTATCAGTCTTCTCAGGCAGAAGAATGGCAAGTGGTGCATCAGTGATTCATGTGGGCATTGGACATCCATTGTTGTGTGGGCTGCCTGACAATGCTCTCCTGGTCACCAGTGCATGGGGGGCTATTGTAATTACTTTCTGTCCCAAAGTTAACATGTCAGAGTCTTTGACCAGTACAGCCATGTCCATCATAGCTTTTAGACAGCCAGACCATCCACTGCCTACAGGATCAAGCTCCTTCCCTGTTTATTGGTTACTGATGGCTGTTCAGAGTCAAAACAAATCCAGGCTCCTACATTTGACAGGATGTCTCTTTTAACAGAAGGTAAGGGCATCCTGGGATATCTAGGAACAAGTGATATACCCGACCTACATCAAGGATCACTGCCCCTGGCGTCCAGGCAGCTCCTGTATCCTGCTAGTGGGCACTCAACTCCAATGTACTATCTGGCACACATACAGGAAACACCACCCTATCCAAGCCCATGGCATAGGGGATGCAGGCGAACAGGAACTGCAGCTGGTTGCCTCACTGATGCCATGCCTTCTCCATTTCCTGAGCTGGCTCTCAGTCAGGTCCAGGTGTCTGCTCTCTGCTGGCCTGCCTTTTAATTGCTAATCTCATTAACACCTGCCAGAGGGGGTAAGGGGATACCCACCCTGCTGAGACTCTGCAGGTAGGCAGCCCTCTTGGCAGTGGGTGTGGACTTCAGAGCACAGGGAAAGGATCACATTTAATCAGCCTCTTTTGGATTCATCCATGGCAATACTTGTATGTCAAGCACCACTGTGCAACAGGAAAACACAGCTCTCTCACGCTAGAGCTGACATTCAGATGGCAGGAATGTTTAATTGCTAAGGGATGCCTTGTTCTTGCCTTCCTTTGATCTACTGGGGCACTTTCGATTGGTACACACCACCTAGTTCACCTAAATAGGAGATGCGGGAACAATTTAAAGGGATAAGTCCTTGAACCTTATAGACAGGGACTCTGGGCTCTACAGAGGACAAATGACTTTTGCACAGAGAGTTTGAGTTTGGAGGCTTAACAGCAGAGCACTGCCCTAGCACCTGTGAGGCCCTCAGTTTGACCCTAAGCTTCTCCATCTCCTTGGCCTCTTCCTCACCCATGCCTAATTCCACTCTAATGCTGATGGATATTTGTGTTGATCCAGTTTGTGGCTACTATGAACAGAACTCGTGTGCACCTTCTAGCATGTTCCTCTTTCTCTCTTATTTCACTCCCCCCCACCCCCGTCTCTCTGTGTATGTGTTTTAAACAAGCATTTATTGGGAGAAGGTCCCATAGCAGGAGTGGAAGTCAGAGACAATTTGTGGGAGCCAGGCAAGTGACCTTACCATTTCACTGGCCCTGCCATTAAGTTTTTACATTTTTGTGTAGACTTATGACTGTGCACTGATGGTTCCATTTGCCTGTTGATTTCACTGACAACTGACAAGTCTGCAACCTTTCCACTTGCTCACTGGGCCATCAAAAGAGCCCATGGTTTCTGAAATGTCTGCCTGAGCCCTTGATCGTTTTTACTGGGCTGTCTTTTTCTACTGGTTTGCACTTGTTTCCCTACTTTGGCTACAGGCCCTAAGTCTGCTTTATATACCAACAGTTTCATTTCTTACTGTATTGCCTTTCTGGCCAATTTTAAGTGTCTTCTATTGGAGAGAATTCTTAACTTCCAGAAAGTTCAATTTGTGCTGGAGATGTATGTAGCTCAGTGTTTAGAGAGTGCTTGCCTAACATGCATGAGACCCTGGGCTCTATTCTGAGTCAGTTCCATGCTGGATTCACACCTATCAGTCTGGGGTCCTATTACCTCCTCCTTCATCAGGTCAGCTGTCTCAATGTGTTTCTGCAACTGGATCTTGTCCTCTCTCTCTCTGCATCTGGATTCTAGTTAGATGCAGTGTTTACTTATGGGTGTTTGCTTCTGTTTTCTACAGTATAGATGAGGGCTCCATGTAGCACATAAGTTAGTTGTTGATCTCATTTTCAGGGAAGGTCAATAATGGAAACCTTTCCACTGTAGCTCAGATTGTTAGTTGGAGTCAGTCTTGTAGGTCTCTAGATATAACTTTAGGTTCAATTTTCTCTTCAAACCAATAATGAATTGCTCTTTTATGTTCTCTCCCTCTCTACCATGTTCTACTTTTTGTGCCTGGGTTACCTCATTCATGATTGCTTCTTCAAGTACCATCCACTTGCCAGTGCATTTCAAGATTACATTTTTTCTGTAGATTAGTAGTAGATTGTGTAGTTGTGCCACAATTCTTTATCCATTCTTCAGCTGAGAGGCATCTGGGTAGCTTCTAGGTTCTTGCTATTACAAATAATGCTCCTATAGATATAATTAAACACATTTTTTTGTTGCATGAATGTGGTTAATATGGGTATATGCATATGGGGGGGGGATTGCCAGGTCCTGTGGTAAACCAATTCCCATCTTGCTGAGGAACTGCCATACCTATCTTGAAAATGGCTGTACAAGTTTGAACTCCCAAAAGCAGTGGAGGAGTGTTCCCCTTTCTACACATCCTGTCCAACAGTACTCAGGAGCCAAAAGCATGAATCTCAATGAATACCAGGCCAGTCAAAATTACATAATGAGGCCTTTTCTTCAAACACAACAATGGAATGGATAGATGGCTAAATGTTCAAGCATGCTGGTTGTACTTAAAGAGGATATGAGTTACTTCCCACCAACCAGATGATAGTTCACAACCATCTACAATGAGATTGTTGCCCTCGTCTTTTCTACCATGAGATATTCAAGTAGGATACTACATATGATTAATAATTTTTTAATGAAATAAAACGTCCTACTGGATTCTTGAAAGCCATCACTGGGCCTCTGCTAGAGTTCCCTCAGCTAAAGACCTCAAGATCTCTGTTAGATCCACTATTCCTCATGGGCACGTTCTGAACCCCTGCATACTGAATTTTTTCAATTATTATTTTTTATTTTACTTGTTGATTCCTATCCCTCACTCCCCACCCTTTCTCGCTCTTACATTCTGTCCCCCTTCTCTTGCACCCTGACCACTACCCCTCCCATTCACCCCCCTCTCCCCATATGGGGCTATGACATCCAGTTAGGGTCATGTATTTCTGACAATGAGAGTTCTATTTAGGGTATGGTTAGAGTTAGGGTGAGCATTATGGTTGGTGGTAGCATTAGGGTTGGGTTCCTGAAGCCCAGGAAAGGAGTGAGAGCCCATGCCAAAGATAACAGGAAAGGAAAGTAAACTTCAGATGGGAGAGAGTTTACCCTTAGCCATCTATGTAATTATTTGGGACCTTTGCTGAGCAATCAGTGGGATAAGAGATGTGGGAAGAATCATTTGAGGCACCCATAAATGATGTGACCCAGCGCCATGGTCATAACCTCTACCAGAGATGATTAATAAAGGAGCAGGGCCCTGCTGACATCATGCACCTGGGCTTGCCCACGGATCCAGAGCTCTTGGGGTTTGTACTGCAGAAGCAATGGGGGAAATGTGGGTAGGAGCAAGGTGTGTAAACTGATGGACTACCTGTGAGTTCTAGACCGATAGGGAAAGTTTGGAAAAACACAGAGGGCCAGAATCAGGGTTTGGTGAGACAGCAGAACCTGGAGCCCAGAGACAGAAAGGTGAAACAGGAGCCCAGGTCTGAAGAAGGCACATTAGTTTCCCATCCTGTAGTGCTTGTTGCCTCAAGGGATGGAGTCACCTTTGATACATGTGACATTCCTGGCACAGGATGAGAAGCTGTAGCACTAGACAACCTTGACATGCCCTTGGTCAGCACCCAAAGAGGGAGCAGAGGCAAGGAGCAAGTCCCGTCCTTTTCTGAATAAGCAGTGCAGCATGCAACATAGGGCTCCATCCCACACAGCTGCCTGCAGTCTATGCATAGAGAGGAATGCTGCATGGCAGGCGTTATCACTGAACTTCCAGGCCAGGACTGACTTGTGGAAATTGTACAAGGATGTTCTGTGTCTTCCCAATCCACACACAGAAGCCACCAGCTACAAGTGGCTAAATGATTGTCATGATAAACAGTCAATTCCAGGGTCTTTCTTGACAAAAAATAGGCTTAGCTGCAAGATTGTGGTGTTGAGGAACACTTCGCAATTGAAATTCCAAATGAAGATGCTATGTACACTAGGTACGTTAGTGAGGCTACCGTGGATGTAATATGAAAATCCTTGAGATGGTAAGGATGTGGGCAGCTTCTGAAAAGGTCAGAGTACCTAGTGTGAGACATATGACCCAGGAAATACAGGAGAAGAGCCATTTTTAAATTCTTAATATTTATCTAAAAATACATAATAAACACTATAGCTTCATATACATAGTAGTATCAAAGTTTCAGTTTTACTTTCCAAAATTTTTATTTAATAAATGTGACAGGAGCCTTCAGAATCTAGGAGAGGGTATCAGGTCTCCAGTTAAGAGAATTACAGATAGTTGTGACCCACCATGTGGGTGCTAGGATTTTAGAACTAGATCAAATGATCACCAGCCTATAATTCACATCACCAGAGGAACTAGGATACAAGTTGTATTCTAAGAGATTCATATAAAGTCCCTCACAGAACTGGGAAGGGACAAGTCCCCCATACCTCAGGTAAAGTGGGGAAGACAGCTAATGGAGAGAGAAGTAGGAGAAAATGAGAGGGAGGAGAGGAAGGCATGTGCGACCAGGAGGATTGAGCCTGGTTAGGAATGGAAAATAGGAAAGAGAGAGAGAGAGAGTCAGAGACAGAGAGAGAGAACATAAAAGAGGGAGCCAATATTGGTTTGATGATAAAGTTGCACACAAAGAAAGGTCGAGGGAACTACAAGACTGCTCCCAACTAACAATTTGAGCTTCCTTGGAAAGGCTATCATAAATGTCCTTCCCGGAGAGTGAGATCAACAACTAACTTCTCCATGGAGTCCTCAACTAATGCCTGTTGAAAACAGGAGCAAACACCCATACATAAACACTGAGCCGAACTACAACCCAGAAGCAGATGGAGAGGACAAGACCATGCGGTAGAAGTACATAGAGACAGCTTACCTGAACAAGGAGGAGCTAAGAGCCACTAGACTGATAGCTGGGAAGCCAACAGGGGACTGACTCAGACCCCCATGAATATGGGTCTCAGCCAGAAGGTCTGAGCAGTCTAAGAGACCTCAGACAGTGGAGCCAGGATGTATCCCTGGTGCACAAAAGGACTTTGCAAACATATCCCCCATGGAGGGATAACTGCCTTATTCTAGAGATAGGAGAGAAGCCCTAGTCCCTACTTCACAGGACCTGTCAGATCTACATGACCCCAACTGGATGGCCTTCCTCTACATATGGTATTGTGTTGGGAGGTTGGGAGGGGAGCGTGTTTAGAGTGCATGGGAGAGGGCAGAGAGGGCAAAAGAGAGGGAAGGAGGGAGGGAGGGCTGGAGGGGAGGGAAGGAGGGAGGGAGGGAACGGGAACTGGGATCGACATGTAAAATAATAAATTAAAAAAAAAAAAAAAAAAAAAAAACGCTTTGACTCCAAAATTTAAGTTGAAGAACAAGTTACTGGGGCAAAGGATTTCTATTTTTGTTTCCACAGAAAATGAAAAGATGTGGATTCCTTACAGACTAATGTGGTTTGATCACACCAGACCGCCTGAAACAGAGTAAAAGCTGATCCTGCATTCCAAACAGCTGGACAAAACAGCCCTACAGACTACAGCTAGGATATCTGAATCTTCTTCGATTCCCCCAAGATAGCGCCCCTTACCAGCAAGAAGTAGTTTGGAAAGAACGACGCCCAAATTCCCAAATATTGTGTATAAATGTTTGTTTTCATTTAATTGGACTTTGTTATATAAAATTAAATAAAAAAAATAAAAAAATTCTTAATATTTATCTAAAAATACATAATAAAAACTATAGCTTCATATACATAGTAGTATCAATGTTTCAGTTTTACTTTCCATAATTTTTATTTAATAAATGTGCATGCATTTGTTCCTGAGTGACAGGAGCCTTCAGAACCCAGGAGAGGGTATCAGGTCTCCTGTTAAAAGAATTACAGATAGTTGTGACCCAAGTTCATGTTTAGGCTGGTGTGATGATCTGACTACTTTGTTTGCATTTACTTGGACTGGGTGATTCTTTATACTACACACACACACACACACACACACACACAAACACACACCACAGAGACACAAAAGCAGAGGATTTCACTTACTGAGCCTCAAATATTGGGATGGCTTCCCAAGGCAGCTAAGACCAGATGCTGGCCTGGTCCCTGGTGTAAGGACTAAAAGAAGGGCACTGCCACCATTGTACCAACAAATTCCATGGTAAGTGTGTTGGGTATCTTTCTGAGGTATCCAGTTCTTAAATGTCACTATGTGGCTATGAACCCTATAGGAGAACTAATTTGTGATACCCAAAACATAAGTACATAGCTGGAGGCAGCAACAGCTGTTTGATCCAAACTATTCACCACCATGCCCTTAGGTAGACCCTCTATGTGTTCAGATGGGGCTGGAGATAGCTCATTGGGTAAAAGGTCAGGGACAGTGGCACATGACTATTTCTCCCAATACTGAGGAGAGGGACAATATGGAGACAGGAGGATCCCTGCAGTGTATTAACCAGCCAGCCTAGCAGAATCCTTGAGATCCAGGTTCAGTGAAGGGCAGTTTCTAGATAGTAACTCATTCACTGCTGAGTTTAGCTTTGCTAAGGGGTTGACTCCTCAGTAATAGCTTCATGCCCTTGGACTTGAGAAGCAAGAAGTTGGGATTTTTGTTGTTTTTTGGTTTTTTTTTTTTTTTGCTTTTTTTTTTTTTGTTTTTTGAGACAGGATATGTGTGTAATCACTATGTTCAACCAGGGTGATCTCGAAATCACAGATTCTCCTGTCTCTCAAGTGCTAGAATTAAAGACATCCACTTCTATCCTGGTAGGAAAAGACTGTAAAGTAAGACATGAGGGAAAAAAAAAGGTCATGAAGGCAAACTTTTAAAAATATTGATAGATTAGTTTGTTTTTAATTTTTATTTTTGTTTTGTGTGTATATGACTGTGTGTATGTACAAGCACATATAGGTGCCCTCCAAAAAAAGAAAAAAGCCATCAGATCCCCTACAACACCTGGAGTTACAGGTGGTAGTGAGCTCACCCTGTGGAGGATGTAAGCCAAACTTTAATCTTTCTGCTTACTTGGTTACTTTTTGAGATAGGGTCTCCAAAAACAGGCTAGCCTTGAACTTGCTATGTAGCTATGTAGTTGTGGATGACCTAGAATCTCCGTTCTTCCTGCCTCTACCTCCCAAGTCCTGGGAGTATAGGGATACACCACCATACATACCCAGTTTCTGGAGAGCCAGGAATAGAGCCCAGGGTCTCATGCATGTTAGGCAAGCATTCTCTAAACACTGAGCTACATACATCTCCAGCACAAATTGAACTTTCTGGAAGTTAAGAATTATCTCCAATAGAAGACACTTAAAATTGGCCAGAAAGGCAACACAGTAAGAAATGAAACTGTTGGTATATAAAGCAGACATAGGGCCTGTAGCCAAAGTAGGGAAACAAGTGCAAACCAGTAGAAAAAGACAGCCCAGCAAAAAACCTATCAAGGGCTCAGGCAGACATTTCCAGAAACCGTGGGCTTTTTGATGGCCCAGTGAGCAAATGGAGAGGTTGCAGACTTGTCAGTTGTCAGGGAAATCAACAGGCAAATGGAACCATCAGTGCACAGTCATAAGTCTACACAAAAATGTAAAAACTTAACGGCAGGGCCAATGAAATGGTAAGTTCACTTGCCTGACTCCCACAAATTGTCTCTGACTTCCACTCATTCTGTGGCACCTGCTCCCAATAAATGCTTGTTTAAAACACACACAGACAGAGGAGAGAGAGAGAGAGAGAGAGAGAGAGAGAGAGAGAGAGAATAAGAGATTAACATGCTAGAATATGCACACTATTTCTGTTTATATTAACCACAAACTGGAACAACACAAATATCCATCAGCATTAGACTGGAATTATGCCTGGGGGAAGCTGACAGGGGTGGGTTTGACGGTGGGGGAATCTATAATCTGAATCTTAAGTAGCCAGAGTGCCTTCTGCTGTATTGTGCCTGCTTTCTTTACTGTTTGAAGGTGAAAATATCTTGGATAGGTAGTTTAAGCTTGTTGGGATAGGGGTGGGGGTAGCAGGGATTTATTTTTGTTTTCTATTGCAGATGAAACAGTCAGAGGTGTTAAAGTCAGAGACCTTAACCAGTGGTGTAGTGGAGACAGAGACCCAAAGTCACTGGTGGTGTCAGGTTCAGCAAAAGCAACAAAATCTTAGGTCTCCTCCTAGCCTAGGGAATAAGACTCTCTAGCTTCCAGGGGCCTCACAGCAGTTGCTCCCAACCTGATTGTGCCATACCACAGGTGAGGAAGAGGCCAAGTAGATGGAGAATCTTAGGGTCAAACTGATGGCCTCACAGGTGCTAGGGCAGTCCTCTGCTGCTGAGCCTCCACATTCAATGTCTCTGTGCAAAAGTCATCTCTCCTGTGTAGAGCCCTGAAACTCTTTCTATCAGGTTCAAGTACTTATCACTTTAAACTGTTCCTGCATGTCCTATTTAGGTGAACTAAGTGGTGTGTACCATTCGAAACTTCCCCAGTAGGTCAAATGAAGGCAAGAACAAGCCATCCCTTAGCATTTAAATGTTGCTACCATATGAATGTCAGCTCGGTCGTGAGAGGGCTTTGTTTTCCTGTTGGACAGTGGTGCTTGACATATAGGTATTGCCATGGATGAATCCAAAAGAGGCTGAGGAAATGTGATCCTTTCCCTGTGCTCTGCAGTCAAAACCCATTGCTGAGGAGGCTGCCTTTCCTGCAGAGGCTTGGCTGGTTGGGGCTCACCTTACTCCCTCTGGCAGGTGTTAATGACATTAGCAATTAAAAGGCAGGCCAGCAGTGGCCAGACCCCAGGACTTGACTGAGAGCTAGCTCAGGAAATTGAGAAGGCATGGCCTCAGTGGGGCAACCAGCTGCAGTTCCTGCTTGCCTTCATCTCCTATGCCTTGGGCTTGGCAAGTGTGGTGTTTCCCCTACCTGTGCCAGATAGTGCAGCAGAGTTGTGTGCCCACTAGCAGGATGTGGGAAGGTCCTGTATGCCAGTGGCAGTGATTCTTGATGTAGGCCGGATATATCACTTGTTCCTAGATATCCCAGGGTGCCCTCTGTTAAAAAGAGACATCCTGTCAATGTAGGAGCCTGGATTTATTTTGACTCTGAACAGCTATCAGTAACCGATAAACAGGGAAGGAGCTTGATCCTGTAGCCTGTGGATGGTCTGTGTTAGGAACTAGCAGCTGACCCCTGCCCTAAGGATGGGTGGGACTCTCTTGGCCTTGTCAGCTTTACCTGGCAGCTAGAGGACTCATTTACACTGAAAGACCTAAAAAGTAATGTTAATGATGGACTAACCTAGAAACCAATATCTGTTCCTTGGAATTTGCTAGCTTCCTCTCACAAGGCCCTGAGATAAGAACTATTCACACTGCCCCTCCTTTCCTGTGAGACAACAGGTGGTAAATAGGGTCAAGAGATAGCTGTAACTCTGGTTTGCCCAGACTAGATTAATTAGCACACCTGAAGCCCTAAGGTCTGCTGACCCTAATATCGAGACCACCAGGCCTCCAAGGGTCACATACTCAATGGACAGAGGGTTCCACCCCCTCCCTAAGCTTGTGGGTTTGCCTTTAAAAACACCAGGGCCCTGGGGAGGGGGCTTCTCCCTAGCCTGCATCCTGGAGGAGCCTGTTTGTGCAAAGTTTTCCTGTTCATTAAAGCCTCTTTCATTTTGCAGCAACTGGACTGGATGTTGAGTTCTTGGGGTATTGACTCCTCATTCTGGAAGACTCCTCATTCTGAGGGTCTTACAACACATGTTCAAGCCTCTTTTAAAGCAAGCTCGCCAAGTGCTTCTCTCTCTTTGCTCTCTCTTTGCTCTCTCTCTGCCTCTGCTCTCTCTTGTCTCTCTGCTATCTCTCCTGCTTTCCTTTGGCCACCAGATACCCTCTCTTTCTCTACCCTCGCTCAATAAACTACATGTGGGCACTGAGTCTTGTGTTTGTGTTTCTTAGGCATTAGCTGCAGCAAAAGAACAACATTGGTTCCGAACCCCAGGCAGGCTCTCCTTGTGGGTCACTGGTGGCCTTCTTCTGGCAGGCGGCAGCCAGAGACACTCTTTCAGATACCAGAAGTATGCCTCCATCCACCCCCCCACCCTCATCCGCCCACCCCGTTTGCTGGAAATACTACCCTACACTGACTTCAATTAGGTAAGGTACTCTTTTAAATTTTAACCCATTTCCTTAAGGTCGGGTACATTCCTCACGGGTGGAAGACATACCAACCTTGGCGGTATATCTGCTCTGCTCTAGGACTGCTGAGTCCTTCCAGCCCCTGTTGGCCCTGGCAAAGTACTTGGGCTGAGGAGCTTCCAGTAAAGCTCTGCCATTCTCATTTACGGTGTTGCCACACTCTTGAGCTGACGAGTTCCAAGACTGCTTCGTCACTTTCTGGTCTACCCATGGGGAATAAACCGACCAAGGAAATACCCCTCACCACTCCACTGGGATTCCTGATAGATGCCACTTGTTAAGGCACCCAGGTGGGCTAGGTATCCCCTAGAAAATAATTCAAATTGGCCAGGTAAAGGCTCTCTAGATCCTGATATTTTACTGGATCTTTCAAATTACTGCCAGTAAACAGGTAGATGGAAGGAGTTTTTTCTATCTCTCTGCTAAATAATCTCTTACCCTAAACTTATTTCTGTTCTCTTCCTGCCACGTTAAAACTCTCCTGCCCGCCCCAGCTGCAGCATGTCTCAGAGCAGTAGCCTGGGCTGAGGAAGCATCTACTCAAGACAAAATTTTATCACAAAACTTTATGATTTCTGCTAGTTGTTGGGGATATGTTAATGGCAGCCTCCAGCTTGACCACATGGCCTAGCCTCAACCCACATGGTTCTTCCCTCTGCTACACCAGCCACCTAGGCAGAGGTAGTCTAGCCAGCTTCTGCCACCAACAGAACCTGTAATTCATTTACCTTTTGCTTTTATTCTTTTATTTGCTTTATTCTTTATTCTTTGTCTCTAATTTCTTTTTCACTATGTCATATATAGCTTCACATTCTAGTCTTCTCAGTTTTACCCAGTCCTGTTTAATGTGTCTGTACATTTAATTTAAATTTATGTAAATGTAAGCTAACTTCATACAACTTAAATTCAACTGTACTGTCTCAAATACTTCTAAATTGTCATGCGCATTTTTTAATGGTGGTAAACATTTAAGGTTATACATGTCTATTTCAAGCTAACAAAATATCTATGCCACACAGTCTTTCCTGTAAGCTGTTTATAAAGGTTAAGCCTCTATTATCAAAGGGAGTTTTTCTCCATCTCTTTGTCCTCTACAGGGATAAGTCTAACCTACTAAGTTAAAACCATTTACAGTCAGGCTTCAGGGCTCTGAGTAAAACATCCCTCCACAGCCTCTCAGCTTGGATCCAGTTGCCCAAACAGATTAATTAATTACAGGGATAAAGCCTTACCTAGCCACCTGTGTGCTGAAGGCAAGTAACTAAAGACATATTTTTGTATACTAAGTTATGCTAGATAGTCAGACAGCCCTCAAATGCTCAGAGATCTAGAGAATATGGCATTTAAAATGTTTCCTTAAAAAGCTATTATGACAGAGAGACAGGCCAGCTGCTTGCACCACACATTTCCTCCAAGAAGGCTGATGGACACTGAAAGAAGCTCTACCCACAAAAGTGGCAAAGCTAGCCACTGAGCAATCCTGCCTTTCATCTCAACTGCTGCAAATGGCTCTAAGGACCATGGACAAGAGGGCAGTGGAATAGACTTTCTCCACGTTGCTTGGGCCAACGGTAGGTAAGTCTTCCAAAAGCTCCTAATCCACAGGTCTCATGCCATCAGCAGAAGGCAGACGTCCTTAAAGCCTCTGACTTCAACAACTGTGGAGGACCTGGGGTGGCTGTCCATGCTGCCAGCTAGTAAGTCTGTGTTACTCTCTAATTATTCAAGTAAAATTGTATCCTTCTCAAGAACTCTGATGCTTTTGACGATTGGTAGCTTTGTCAGCTTAAAGCAGCAACAAAGGCTTCAATTGTTTCAAAACAGATTTCAAAATTGGGTATTTTAAGGTTGCTACTGTTTATAGTCTTAACATTAATCAATAAAGTTTTAACAGTGTTAAACACCATACTATGCCACTATATGATCACATCTGTAACTATGACCTTACAATTAAGGTGCTTTTCATTGTGCTAAAAATCTGCCAGCTGCATGTTTTAATTCTTTCAGCCAAGTCATTTCTAACATGAGTATGCTGCTAATATGTCTTAATATTTATGTTTTCACAAACTCAAAGGATTCTTTTAAGTTCCAGGGAGCAGAATTAGATCCATTTACAGGTTAGATTCACTCCAATAAATCACCTTTTCCTGGCCTTGGGACTTCCTGGTCACCCTTGGGAGACCCTCCCCCACCTCACACTTCTCCCATTAAATACTAAGACCTAAGAGAAAATCCTAACCTTGTCCTCTCTTCTGCTAACCTCTTGCCAGGTCTCAAAGAGATGCCAGAGCCCCATACTGTCAGAACTGTGATGAAACAACCAGCTACCAGGAGTTGGCCGCACCCCAGCCTTCTCGGATATCCCAAAGACTATCTACACCCCCCATTTCAGCAGGAAGCAGTCTCCAGAACTCAATGTCCTTAACCCTAACCCGCCACGCCCAACCCCCACCTTTTTTAATAACAATAATATGTGGAAATGTTATGAACTAGCAGCCAGCTGACCCCGGACCCAAGGATGGGCAGGATGCTCATGGCCTTGCCATCTCTACATCAGCTTTACCTGGCAACAAGAAGGACTCAGTTAGGCATGCACAAGCCTCTTTTAAAGCAAGCACACCAAGTGCCTATCATTCTTTGTTCTGTCTCTGCCTCTGCTCTCTCTACTCTCTCTCTGCTCTCTCTCTGCCTCTCTCTGCCTCTCTCTGCCTCTCTCTGCCTCTCTATGCACACTCTGCACTCTCTCTGCTCTCTCTCTCTCTGCCTCTGTCTGCTCTATATGCTTTGTCTCTGGTCTCTCTGCTCTCTATCTCTCCTTCTTTCAGTTGGCCTCCAGCTACCCCTCTTTCTCTCCAATCACTCAAAAAACACCACATGGGCGCTAAGTCTCCTGTGTGTGTTTCTTAGGCATTAGCTGCAGCAAAAGAACAACAGTCTGGCTGACAAGTTAACTTTGGGGCAGAAAGTAACTACAACAGCCCCCCATGCACTAAAGCAGGAGAGCATTGTGCAGCAGCCCACAGACCGATGGATGTCCAATGTACACATGAATCACTGATGCACTACCTGCCAATCTTCTGCCTGAGAAGACTGATGAATTAGTAATTTGTGACTGTCATCAACTGCTGATTAAAGAGACTGGAGTTTGCAAAGATTTTACAGACTTCACTCTGGCAGGGGAAGCACTAAAAGGACTGGGAAAGTGATGTGAATAAAACCTGCACTGTTTGAACCAGCAGCCTCCCAGAAGGAACCTCAGCATGAGAAGCTGATCTCATGGCCTTAACACAGGTCTTGCAGCTGGCCAAAGAAAAGAAAAAATATGGAAACTTGTACACGGGCAGCAGTTATGCTTTTATAACTGTCCATGTGCACGGGGCTATCTGTAAACAAAGGGAACTGGCTAAGCTTTACTGTGAGCAAGTGAGAAAGCCAGAGATGAGCAGACAACTGCATTCCTCCACATTTTCTTCCCACTGTCCTGCTTGAGTCGCTGCTGTAATTCTCATTAGGGACAGTGACCTGGAGCATAAGCTAAGTAAGCCCCTTTCTGGCCTGCATTGTGTGTGGTCAGTGATTTAGCACAGCAACAGATGCTCACCAGAACGGTAAGATATGATTTTCTTCTTTTCAACTGTGGTGAAGTAAATGTATGTTTTATTGTTTATTTTCATCTCATTTCTTCTTTTTCCAAGATAGTCTCTTAGCAATACCTTTGTGGCCTTGAACTTGTGACTCCTGTCTCAAGCTTCTGAGTACCAAGCAAGGCATGTACCATCCCACTGGTTTGTACTTTTCACTAATTAAATATGAGATGGTTACATTTAAGTTTCTTTATGTATACTTATTTGTTTTGAGGTAGGGTCTTGCTTTGTAGCCAAGTCCAGGTTGGAGGTAGTAGCAGTCAAGTGTCCATATTTCCAAGTGCTGCAGGTATAAACTTGCACTATACATAGCTACTTAAATGCATGGGGCTTTTTTGTAAAAGTAAAATTTATATATGTTTAGGCTTAAATTTTGTAATGTTCAAAACAAGCTTTGGGTATGTAAGACAGAGGAATATGTTGTCAGTTTAGCAATGCAAATGGAAAGCATTCTAGTTGGAGGAGGGATATATGTGACAAATGTGGAAGGCAGTTACCCAATTCACACTGCTTAAATTTTTTTTTTTTTGCTTTACAGAGCATAATAATATTTTAATTTTAGAGAAATGGGAGACATTGGTGTTTGTTTGAAAGAGGGCGAAAGGAAACATTGAATAAATTGATTAATTTGGAAACTACTTCCCTCAAAGCAATGGAAACCTCAATTCAATCCTCACAATTCTTGAAAATTAATCCAGATTGCTGGGTTGTGGTTTATGACTCAAACACCAGTACTTTGGAGGCAGAGGGAGATAGATCTACAAAGGTCAGCCTGTTGTACAGAGTAAGTTTCAAGACAGCCAGGGCATCCTATAGGAACCTTGTCTCGAGTGAAAAAACATAATGGTTGCATATACTTCTAACTTCAACGTTGATAGGTGGAATGAGAAACTTCACATCCAAAATACATAAAAATAAGACAGCAGCTGAACATAGGTTGAGCAGTTGCAAGCATTTTCTGCTCTTGCATAGGAGCAGGTTTCAGTTTCCAGCCCATGTGGTGGACTACAACTGTCCTGAACTGCTATTCCAGGGAAACCAGCACTGACTTGTGACTTCAGTGGTCACCAGATTCACAAGCAACGCACTTAAATACATGAAGGAAAGAATCTCATAGTCTTGTAAGTTAGGATTTATATCAAAAAACCAGGTAAACAGTATCACCCCAAACTTCAATTCTGTCCTCAATTCCTTCTTCATATATATGTCTGAGCTACCATCCACCACCAGAGAATAAAAGGGTATATAAGATCCGAGTATATGTAGTGATACAAATAGTTGTTACCAGACAAACTTAAAACTTTGTGGCTCCTTTAATGTTCAAAACTTTGTACCACTCAGCCATCTAGGATGATTCTGAAAATATGGGATACCAGGGAGAGCTGAGTGATAATGTTGAGGTATCTCATGTTCCAATTACTATTAAAGTAGAAGCATACCACCCATGTCTGTAGATGGAATAACACTAGCAGTCAGACTGCCTTTCAAAGGTAAGGATAATTGATCCTTCAAGAAGACCATGACATTAGAGCATTTTCCTTAAGTTAATATAAATGATGTAGATGTGCTACATAAAAAATACCTTTTTTTTTTTTCTTAAACACTCAATTTCCCTCATGTGGATGTAGGCACAAGAGAACCTTTGGAGTATGCTAATCACATCTTTTTTCCCTGAATATAAGTCAATTTTTAAACAATGATTAGTGAAACTATATTTTACAATATATACATAATACTCACTCTACTGCCTTCTTAATATACTAGGAATGGGGCAGGATCTACTATATTCATAGTAATGGGCAAAGAAGTGATCATGGGAATATTAGAGTAAGTACTGTGTAATTTGAGTTCTGTATTGAAAGTGAAAAACTGGCTGTGTTTATACTTGCAATACAGATTGTGCTGAGTACATATTGCTTTTGTCCCATTTGTGGGGATGGAATTTCATTAAGATTGTTGTTAACTTGGAGCAGGGCAATAATTCAGTGGTGTTTTACTACAGTATAAATTGGAGCAGTCTCTATTTACAACCAAAGATATTACACACAGTGTATACTTCAGGGATATTTTACTACAGTAGGAATTGTAAAAGGAAGTTGAGCATGTTGACTGATACCTGTAAACTTAACCAGAAAATGAGGTTGGAGTATCAGGACCCTGAGGTATTTCTTTGCCACATAGCAGAAGTCAAGCACGAAACAAAGTCATAATTGTTCTTTCTTGCTAGAAGTATTAGGTGATCCTTTTTTTCATTATTTTCTGTTTTGCATAATCTACATTTTTGGCAGTTTATCTCTGTGTAATAGCCCTGCCCATCTTAGCCCATAGTTTGTATTCAAGGGTGGTCTCCAACTCAAAGATAACCACTTCCCTTCTGTCTCCCAAGTGCTACATTTAAAAAATTGTGCCACCACCCGAGGCTTAAACTGCCTTGTATGTCAATTTAACCATTTGGCATTGCTATTATTTTGTAGTTCCATTACCATCCATGCACCTTACTATAATCATAAAAAAAGAAAGAGACAAGACTCCATTAACTAGAAAAGAATTGGACTCTCAAGTAGAATATCTCAAAAAATGGAAAAAAGAGAGAATTCATAAACATAAACTACTCTTATAATAATATGAGGAACTCTGTAAACTTCTTCATAGGCCTATGTATGATGTGCATATCACCTCTGACCCAACCGTAGAGAAGCTGAACCTGTTCCAACAACATGTGGCAACATTGAGGCAAACAAAGGTATGCTGCTGCATTCAATTCCCCATAAAAGTTTATTGGAATTTATGTATCTCATAATAATTTTGATTGTTTTAAGAGATTAGGAATGAAGAGTTTGTCAATATTAATAAACAAATCATATTGTGTATGAAAAAATTGGAACTAACTTCTGATTCAAGTTTTGAAAAAGATGTAGTGTGTCAATTTCAAAGTGTATTTTCTGAGTCATTGCAGAGTATTGTGGCACTACATATGTTGCTTTTGCAGGTAATATGTGTTCAGACTATGCAGTGTCAACTCACTTGTATTTATCAATTTGAAAAACCTGACAACTTTTGCCTTAATTCTAAATAAGGAGCCAGTTTTTATTAAGGGATGCTGAGGTAGGCATCACTTCATTTTTTGACCAGCCTTGTACACAGAGTGCGATTGGGGACAGGCAGGGCTACACAGGGAAACCCTTTCTAGAGTAAACAAACAGAAAGTGCACAGTACAGGGACAGAATATGTGAAGACACCCAACCATAATACAATATGGAATATATCTGTTTACTGTGTGTATGTGTGTGTGTGGGTGTGTGTGTGTGTGTGTGTGTGTGTGTGTGTGTTTATGTTATGGGGAGAGAGAGACAGAAGCACAGATAGACAGTGACAGAGCAACAGAGAGATAACATGTCAAAGTCAATTCAATTCCAATTGTCCCTCTTATTTATCAGGTTCACATTTATGAAGGTAGACTTTTCTGCCACTGAGCCTTACAGATCTCTCTCACCTTTCCAGTGCTAATATGTAGTTGTACTTTCTTGTCAGATTTTCTTGGAACAATCCATCCCCAAATAATGACACAGACATTTCTAAATTATGAATGATTGGCCTTTAACTTAACCTTGTTCCCAACGATTTCCTATACCTTAACAAATGTCTATTAGCCTATTGTCTATTATTCTGTATTCGCAGCTCCTTCCTTGTCTTCCTGGCATGGGTCCAGGCCTAGATTCATTCCCCTGAGTTTTTCTCTCAGGCCAGCAATCCTGCCAAACCATTCCTTTTCAGCAATTGGCCGTTTAACTTTTTATTAAACCAATTAAGGGCCTTAGGCAGGCAATGTAAAAAGCACCCTATTTTCACATAATGATCAAATGTCCCACAAGTTTAACTTTTAATCATCCCCTTCTAGATTTAGCATTTTGCTTGATCTCAGGTCCTTCGTGTTTGTACTTTATTGACTGAGATACCTACTCAGGCCCTATTTTGCTTTCTTGGTAATAGAGGCTGAACTTACATCTCTTAGTATCAGGAATTCTAGACACTAGCCAATAACCCCTAATTATAGCCCATAATTTACTACTTTTTAATTTAGAAACAAAATCGACCTCAATTTTGTGTGAATAAGAAATGTAATAAAAATTAATTATTGTCTCAGAATGCATAGCACTAGCCATTTTAACTAAACTAATGCTTATTTATGTTAACAATATAAAATTTTATTCCTGAGATGATCATGGTGTTTCATGCCTTTGAACCCAGGACTCAGGAGCCAAAAGCATGAATCTCCATGAATTCCAGGCCAGTCACAGATACATAATGAGGCCCTTTCTTAAAAACACAACAATGGAACATGCAGAAGACTGAAAATTAAAGCACACTGACTGTACTTACAGAGGATATGAGTTAACTCCCACCAACCAGATGGTAGCTCACGACCATCTACAATCAGATCTGTTGCCCTCTTCTTTTCTACCAGCAGACATTCAAGGAGGGTACTACATATGACAAAATAACTTTTAAAAATGAAATAAAATGTCCTACTGGTTACTTGAAACCCATCACTGTGCCTCTGCTAGAGTTCCCTCAGCTAAAGACCACCAAATAATTGTTAGATCCCCATATCCTCTTGGGAACTTCCTGAGTCCATGCATGCCGGACATTTTTTAAAATTAGTTCATGATTTTTTACATGTAGATCCTTGTTCCCTATATCTCCCTCATTCCTTCCCTTCCTCTTATCATCTGTTGCCCCCTCACATTCTCCCTGACCACCCTGCCATCCTATTCACCCACAATCAACACATAGGGCTAGGCCATCCAAGTGGGGTCATGTATTTCTGACAGCGCATTTGAAGTGTTGATTAGAATGTCTCTTCTATGTCTAGGTTTAGGGGTATCCCTGGATTGGGGGAATGTGTCCTCAAGGTCCTTTTGTGCACCAGGAATACATCCAGGTCCCACTGTCTGAACTCCATTAGACAGCTCACACCTTCTAGCTGATACCCATCTCAGGGGTCTGAGTCAGTTCCATGCTGGATTCACAGCTATCAGTCTGGGATCCTATTAGCTCCTCCTTCATCAGATCAGCTGTCTCAATGTGTTTCTGCAACTCGATCTTGTCCTCTCTCTCTCTGCATCTGGATTCTAGTTAGACGCAGTGTTTACTTCTGGGTCTTTGCTTCTGTTTTCTACAGAGTAGATGAGGGCTCCATGTAGCGCTCGAGTTAGTTGCTGATGTAATTTTCAGGGAAGGTCAATAATGGAAGCCTTTCCACTGTTGCTCAGATTGTTAGTTGGAGTCAGACTTCTAGGTCTCTAGATATAACTTTAGGTTCAATTTTCTCTTCAAACCAATAATGACTTGCTCTTTTATGTTCTCTCCCTCTCTACCATATTCTACTTTTTGTGCCTGGGTTACCTCATTCATGATTATTTCTTCAAGTGCCATCCACTTCCCTGTGCATTTCAAGATTCCATTTTTTCTGTCTATTAGTAGTCCATTGTGTAGATGTGCCACAAGTTCTTTATCCATTCTTCAGTTGAGAGGCATCTGGGTAGCTTCTAGTTTCTTGCTATTACAAATAATGCTGCTATAGATATAATTAAACACTTTCCTTTGTTGCATGAATGTGGATAATTTGGGTATATGGCTATGAGTGGGATTGCCAGGTCCTGTGGTAAACCAATTCCCATCTTGCTGAGGAACTGCCATAGCTATCTTGAAAATGGCTGTACAAGTTTGAACTCCCAAAAGCAGTGGAGGAGAATTCCCCTTTCTACAGATCCTGTCCAGCAGTACTCAGGAGCCAAATGCATGAATCTCAATGAATTCCAGGCCAGTCAAAATTACATAATGAGGCCTTTTCTTCAAACACAACAATGGAATGGATAGATGGCTAAAAGTTCAAGCACGCTGATTGTACTTACAGAGGATATGAGTTACTTCCCACCAACCAGATGGGAGTTCACAACCATCTACAATGAGATTGTTGCCCTCTTATTTTCTACCAAGAGATATTCAAGTAGGATATTACATATTATAAATAATTTTTAAATGAAACAAAACATCCAACTGGATACTTGAAACCCATCACTGGGCCTCTGCTAGAGTTCCCTCAGCTAAAGACCTCAAGATCTCTGTTAGATCCACTAATCCTCTTGTGCACATTCTGAGTCCCTACATACTGAATTTTTTTAAATTATTATTGTTTATTTTACATGTTGATTCCTATCCTTCACTCGATACCCTCCCTCCCTCTTACATTCTCTCCCCCTTTACATTCACCCTGACCACCTCCCCTTCCATTCACCCCCTCTCCAATATGGAGCTATGCCATCCAGGTAGGGTCATGTATTTCTGAAATTGAGAGTTCAGTTTAAGGTATGTTTAGAGTTAGGGTGAGCATTATGGTTGGTGGTAGCGTTAGTGTTGGGTTCCTGAAGCCCAGGAAAGGAGTGAGAGCCCATGGCAAAAATAACAGGAAAGGAAAGTAACGTTCAGATAGAAGAGAGTTTCCCCTTAGTAGTCTATGTAATTATTTGGGACCTTTGCTAAGCAATCAGTGGGATAAGAGATGTGGGAAGAAACATTTGAGGCACCCATAGATAATGTGACCCAGAGCCATAGGTCAACACCTCTACCAGAGATGATTAATAAAGGAGTAGAGCCATGCTGATATCATGCACCTGGGCTTTCCCAAGGATCCAGAGCTCTTGGGGATTGTACTGCAGAAGCAATGGAGGAAATGTGGGTCGGAGCAAGATGTGTAAACTGATGGATTACCTGTGAGGTCTAGACAGAGAGGGAAACTTTGGAAAAACATGGAGGGCCAGAATCAGGGTTTGGTGTGATAGCAGAACCTGGAGCCCAGAGACAGAAACTTGAAACAGGAGCCCATGTCTGAAGAAGGCGCATGGGTTTCCCATCCTGTAGTGATTGTTGCCTCAAGGGATGGAGTCACCTTTGATACATGTGAACTTCCTGGAAGAGGATGAGGAGCTGTAGCTCTGGAGAACCCTGACATGCCCTTGGTCAGCACCCAAAGAGGAAGCAGAGGCAAGGAGCAAGTCCTATCCTTTTCTGAGGAAGCAGTGCAGCATGCAAAGTAGGGCTCCATCCCACACAGCTGCCTGCAGTCTAAGCATAGAGAGGAATGCTGCATGCCAGGCATTATCACTGAACTTCCAGGCCAAGACTGCCTTGTGGAAATTGTACAAGTATGTTCTGTATCTTCCCAGTCCACACACAGAAGCCACCAGCTACAAGTGGCTAAATGATTGTCATGATAAACAGTCAATTCCAGGCTCATTCTTGACAAAAAATAGGCTTAGCTACAAGTTTGTGGTGTTGAGGAACACTTGGCAAGTGAAATTCCACATGAAGATGCTATGTACACTAGGTACTTTAGTGAGGCTACCCTGGACGTAATATCAAAATCCTGGAGATTTTAAGGATGTGGGCAGCTTCTGAAAAGGTCAGAGTACCTAGTGTGAGACATATGACCCAGGAAATACAGGAGAAGAGCCATTTTTAAATTCTTAATATTTATCTAAAAATACATAATAAAAACTATAGCTTCATATACATAATAGTATCAAAGTTTCAGTTTTACTTTCCAAAATTTTTATTTAGTAAATGTGCATGCATTTGTTCCTGAGTGAAAGGAGCCTTCAGGACACAGAAGAGGGTATCAGGTCTCCTGTTAAAAGAATTACAGATAGGTGTGAACCACCATGTGGATGCTAGGAATTGAACCAGGCTTCCTCTAAGGGCATTAACCACTGAGCCAGCCCTTGGTGCCCCAAGCCCTGCAGAGCTGCATTTGTTCTGAAAAGTGAATCCTATGTGTTCCTTTGGGACTGTGGCTGATATGTCTTATTCAACCTTAGAGGTAGGTTTCTCACCTGAAGCAAAATGCTGTGAATTTTTAGACTTCAGAGCTAAAACTCTGTTTCTAAAACCCAGGTATGCAAGGCTCAAATTCCTCAGGGCTTAATTTAAAAAAAAACAAAATTCTTCAAAGCTTTCCAAACATACTAAGAAGTTTGGACTTCATCTTGTGGGGAACTAGAAGCTCTAGAGGGTAGTTAGGTAGCAATGGAAATCACCAAGTTTAGCAAATGATTGAAAGCTGCATGGCCTTCATATTAATAAGGTAAGAATATAGAATCTCGGGATGCACTTATTGGCCCACACCCATGTAGTCATGGCCCCCTCTTCTCCTCTTTAGGAAAGTGCATAAATGAACTTCAGTGTTGCGATTGTCATAGATGCTATGAAAGTAAAGTCTGAAGAAAGGGTTCTCCCACAAGCCAGAGTAGGCTCCTCTGAGCACTAAAGCTTGTCTGAAACCTTAAAACCACCCGAAAGAGAAACAAACACCTCAAAGAGCTGAATTCGCTCTACTGTCCAGTCCTCTACAGAGCTCTAAGTAACCAGTTAGGGCATATGGAGGGCTTTTGAGAATTTGTTTCATTAAATACAGTACATGTTGAGGACTAAGTTATTGTATAAATTATCTAAAGCAGAAGTAAATGTTAAAAATCATTTCCAGTTATGCGCTTCTCTTTAGTATCAGCTAAGGTCTTGTGGCCACACATGTCACTGTACATGCATGGTGAGAATGCAACATGTGGTTTGCACTAAATGTCTTCTCCCCAACCCTACCCAGTGATATGTTGAGAGCTCAAAATAGCCAAAATTGGAGTTATTTCCTCTGAAATTAACAAGAAGTTGAGAGATTCTTCTGCAAAAAGGGAATATACATCTGTCAGTCTAACAATAATGTTCACACACTGCATCATTCTCTCCGTGCAGAGGTCCCCCATGACCACATTCTTTGTAAATGTAGTAGTCCATCACTCAATGAATCAGCTGACATAAAAGTTACCAAATTCATGTTTAGGGTGGTGTGATGATCTGACTATTTTTTTGCATTTCTTTGAACTGGATGATTCTTTATATTACACACACACATACACACACACACACACACACACACATCACAGACACACAAAGGCAGAGAATATCACTTACTGAGCCTCAAATATTGGGATAGTTTCCCAAGGCAGCTAAGACAAGATGCTGGTCTGGTCCCTGGTGTAAGGACTAAAAGAAGGGCACTGCCACCATATACCCAAATTATCCACATTCATGCAACAGAGACAAGTGTTTAATTATATGTATAGCAGCATTATTTGTAATAGCAAGAAACTAGAAGCTACCCAGATGCCTCTCAACTGAAGAATGGATAAAGAACTTGTGGCACATCTACACAATGGACTACTAATAGACAGAAAGAATGGAATCTTGAAAGGCGCAGGCAAGTGGATGGCACTTGAAGAAATAATCATGAATGAGGTAACCCAGGCACAAAAAGTAGAACATGGTAGAGAGGGAGAGAACATAAAAGATCAAGTCATTATTGGTTTGAAGAGAAAGTTGAACGTTATATCTAGAGACCTACAAGACTGATTCCAACTAACAATCAGAGCAACAGTGGAAAGGCTTCCATTATTGACCTTCCCTGAAAATGAGATCAGCAACTAACTCGAGCACTACATGGAGCCCTCATCTAGTCTCTGTAGAAAACAGAAGCAAACACCCATAAGTAAACACTGCGTCTAACTAGAATCCAGATGCAGAGAGAGAGAGGACAAGATCGAGTTGTAGAAACACATTGAGACAGCTGACCTGATGAAGGAGGAGCTAATAGGACCCCAGAGTGATAGCTGTGAATCCAGCATGGGACTGACTCAGACCCCTGAGATGGGTATCAGCTAGAAGGTGTGAGCTGTCTAATGGAGTTCAGACAGTGGGACCTGGATGTATTCCTGGTGCGCAAAAGGACCTTGAGGACACCTTCCCCCAATCCAGGGATACCCCCTAAACCTAGACATAGAAGAGACATTCTAATCAACACTTCAAATGTGCTGTCAGAAATACATGACCCCACTTGGATGGCCTAGACCTATGTGTTGATTGTGGGTGAATAGGACGGCAGGGTGGTCAGGGTGAATGTGAGGGGGCAACAGATGATAAGAGGAAGGGAAGGAATTGAGGGAGATATAGGGAACAAGGATCTACATGTAAAAAATCATGAACTAATTTTAAAAAATATCCGGCATGCATGGACTCAGGATGTTCCCAAGAGGATATGAGGATCTAACAAGTATTTGGTGGTCTTTAGCTGAGGGAACTCTAGCAGAGGCCTAGTGATGGGTTTCAAGTAACCAGTAGGACATTTTATTTCATTTTTAAAAGTTATTTTGTCATATGTAGTACCCTACTTGAATGTCTGCTGGTAGAAAAGAAGAGGGCAACAGATCTGATTGTAGATGGTCGTGAGCTACCATCTGGTTGGTGGGAGTTAACTCATGTCCTCTGTAAGTACAGTCAGTGTGCTTCAACTTTTAGTCTTCTGTCTCTTCCATTGTTGTTTTTTTTTAAGAAAGGGCCCCATTATGTATCTGTGACTGGCCTGGAATTCATTAAGATTCATGCTTTTGGCTCCTGAGTCCTGGGTTCAAAGGCATGAAACACCATGATCATCTCAGGAATAAAATTTTATATCGTTAACATAAATAAGCATTAGTTTAGTTAAAATGGCTAGTGCTATGCATTCTGAGACAATAATTAATTTTTATTACATTTCTAATTCACGCTAAATTGAGGTAGATTTTGTTTCTAAATTAAAAAGTGGTAAATTATGGGCTATAATTAGGGGTTATTGGCTAGTGTCTAGAATTCCTGATACTAAGAGATTTAAGTTCAGCCTCTATTACCAACAAAGCAAAATAGGGCCTGAGTAGGTATCTCAGTCAATAAAGTACAAACACAAAGGACCTGAGATCAAGCAAAATGCTAAATCTAGAAGGGGATGATTAAAAGTTAAACTTGTGGGACATTTGATCAATATGTGAAAATAGGGTGCTTTTTACCTTGCCTGCCTAAGGCCCTTAATTGGTTTAATAAAAAGTTAAACGGCCAATTGCTCAAAAGGAATGGTTAGGTAGGATTGCTGGGCTGAGAGAAAAACTCATGGGAATGAATCTAGGCCTGGACCCATGCCAGGAAGACAAGGAAGGAGCTGCGAATACACAATAATAGACAATAGGCTAATAGACATTTGTTAAGGTATAGGAAATAGTTGGGAACAAGGTTAAGTTAAAGGCCAATCATTCATAATTTAGAAATGTCTGTGTCATTATTTGGGGATGGATTGTTCCAAGAAAATCTGACAAGAAAGTCCAACTACATAATAGCACTGGAAAGGTGAGAGAGATCTGTAAGTCTCAGTGGCAGAAAAGTTTACCTTCATAAATGTGAACCTGATAAATAAGATGGACAATTGGAATTGAATTGACTTTGACACGTGATCACTCTATTGCTCTGTCTCTGTCTATCTGTGCTTCTGTCTCTCTCTCCCCATAACATAAACAAACACACCCACATCCACCCCGCACCACACACACACATACACACAGTAAACAAACAGATTTATTCCATATTGTATTATGGTTGGGTGTCTTCACATATTTTGTCCCTTTCTGTTTGTTTACTCAAGAAAGGGTTTCCCTGTGTAGCCCTGCCTGTCCCCAAACTCACTCTGTGTACAAGGCTGTTCAAAAACTGAAGTGATGCCTACCTCAGCATCCCTTAATACAAACTGGCTCCTTATTTAGAATTAAGGCAAAAGCTGTCAGGTTTTTCAAATTGATAAATACAAGTGAGTTGATACTGCATAATCTGAACACATATTACCTGCAAAAGCAACATATGTAGTGCCACAATACTCTGCAATGACACAGAAAATACACTTTGAAATTAACACACTCCAACTTTTTCAAAACTTGAATCAGAAGTTAGTTCCAATTTTTTCATACACAATATGATATGTTTATTAATATTGACAAACTGTTCATTCCTAATCTTTTAAAACAATCAAAATTATTATGAGATACATAAATTCCAATCAAATTTTATGGGGGAATGAATGCAGCAGCAAACCTTTGTTTGCCTCAAAGTTGCCACATGTTGTAGGAACAGGTTCAGCTTCTCTACAGTTGGGTCAGAGGTGATATGCACATCATACACAGGCCTATGAAGAAGTTTACAGAGTTCCTCATATTGTTATAAGAGTAGTTTATGTTTATGAATTCTCTCTTTTTTACATTTTTTAGATATTCTACTTGAGTGTCCAATTCTTTTCTAGTTAATGGAGACTTTTCTCTTTCTTTTTTTTTATGAAACCATATATGATTATAGTAAGGTGCAAGGATGGTAATGGAACTACAAAATAATAGGAATGCCAAATGGTTAAATTGACATACAAGGCAGTTTAAGCCTCGGGTGGTGGCACAATTTTTTAAATGTAGCACTTGGGAGACAGAAGGGCAGTGGTTACCTGTGAGTTGGAGACCACCCTTGAATACAAACTATGGGCTAAGATGGGCAGGGCTATTACAAAGAGATAAACTGCCAAAAATGTCGGTTATGCCAAACAGAAAAAAATGAAAAAAGTATCTCCTAATACTTCTAGCAAGAAAGAGCAATTATGACTTTGTTTCTTGCTTGAGTTCTCCTATGTGGTAAAAAAAATAACTAGAGTCCTGATACTCCAACCTCCTTTTCAGGTTAAGATTACAGGTATCAGTCACCATGCTCAACTCCCTTTTACAATTCCTACTGTAGTAAAATATCCCTGAATTATAGCCCTGCGTGTAATATCTTTGGTAGTAAATAGAGACTGCTCCAATTTATACTGTAGTAAAACACCCCTGAATTATTGCCCAAACAGATTAATTAATTACAGGGATAAAGCCTTACTTAGCCACCTGTGTGCTGAAGGCAAGTAACTAAAGACATATTTTTGTATACTAAGTTATGCTAGATAGTCAGACAGCCCTCAAATGCTCAGAGATCTAGAGAATATGGCATTTAAAATGTTTCCTTAAAAAGCTATTATGACAGAGAGACAGGCCAGCTGCTTGCACCACACATTTCCTCCAAGAAGGCTGATGGACACTGAAAGAAGCTCTACCCACAAAAGTGGCAAAGCTAGCCACTGAGCAATCCTGCCTTTCATCTCAACTGCTGCAAAGGGCTCTAAGGACCGTGGACAAGAGGGCAGTGGAATAGACTTTCTCCATGTTGCTTGGGCCAACGGTAGGTAAGTCTTCCAAAAGCTCCTAATCCACAGGTCTCATGCCATCAGCAGAAGGCAGATGTCCTTAAAGGCTCTGACTTCAACAACTCTGGAGGACCTGGGGTGGCTGTCCATGCTGCCAGCTAGTAAGTCTGTGTTACTCTCTAATCATTGGGGTAAAATTTTATCCTTCTCAAGAACTCTGATGCTTTTGACGATTGGTAGCTTTGTCAGCTTAAAGCAGCAACAAAGGCTTCAATTGTTTCAAAACAGATTTCAAAATTGGGTATTTTAAGGTTGCTACTGTTTATAGTCTTAACATTAATCAATAAAGTTTTAACAGTGTTAAACACCATACTATGCCACTATATGATCACATCTGTAACTATGACCTTACAATTAAGGTGCTTTTCATTGTGCTAAAAATCTGCCAGCTGCATGTTTTAATTCTTTCAGCCAAGTCATTTCTAACATGAGTATGCTGCTAATATGTCTTAATATTTATGTTTTCACAAACTCAAAGGATTCTTTTAAGTTCCAGGGAGCAGAATTAGATCCATTTACAGGTCAGATTCACTCCAATAAATCACCTTTTTCCTGGCCTAGGGACTTCCTGGTCACCCTTGGGAGACCCTCCCCCACCTCACACTTCTCCCATTAAATACTAAGACCTAAGAGAAAATCCTAACCTTGTCCTCTCTTCTGCTAACCTCTTGCCAGGTCTCAAAGAGATGCCAGAGCCCCATACTGTCAGAACTGTGATGAAACAACCAGCTACCAGGAGTTGGCCGCACCCCAGCCTTCTCGGATATCCCAAAGACTATCTACACGCCCATTTCAGCAGGAAGCAGTCTCCAGAACTCAATGTCCTTAACCCTAACCCGCCACGCCCAACCCCCACCTTTTTTAATAACAATAATATGTGGAAATGTTACGAACTAGCATCCAGCTGACCCCGGACCCAAGGATGGGCAGGATGCTCATGGCATTGCCATCTCTACATCAGCTTTACCTGGCAACAAGAAGGACTCAGTTAGGCATGCACAAGCCTCTTTTAAAGCAAGCACACCAAGTGCCTATCATTCTTTGTTCTGTCTCTGCCTCTGCTCTCTCTACTCTCTCTCTGCTCTCTCTCTGCCTCTCTCTGCCTCTCTATGCACACTCTGCACTCTCTCTGCTCTCTCTCTCTGCCTCTGTCTGCTCTATATGCTCTGTCTCTGGTCTCTCTGCTCTCTATCTCTCCTTCTTTCAGTTGGCCTCCAGCTACCCCTCTTTCTCTCCCATCACTCAATAAACAACACATGGGCGCTAAGTCTCCTGTGTGTGTTTCTTAGGCATTAGCTGCAGCAAAAGAACAACAGTCTGGCTGACAAGTTAACTTTGGGGCAGAAAGTAACTACAACAGCCTCCCATGCACTAAAGCAGGAGAGCATTGTGCAGCAGCCCACAGACCGATGGATGTCCAATGCACACATGAATCACTGATGCACTACCTGCCAATCTTCTGCCTGAGAAGACTGATGAATTAGTAATTTGTGACTGTCATCAACTGCTGATTAAAGAGACTGGAGTTTGCAAAGATTTTACAGACTTCACTCTGGCAAGGGAAGCACTAAAAGGACTGGGAAAGTGATGTGAATAAAACCTGCACTGTTTGAACCAGCAGCCTGCCAGAAGGAACCTCAGCATGACAAGCTGAGCTCATGGCCTTAACACAGGTCTTGCAGCTGGCCAAAGAAAAGAAAAAATATGGAAACTTGTACACGAGCAGCAGTTATGCTTTTATAACTGTCCATGTGCACGGGGCTATCTGTAAACAAAGGGAACTGGCTAAGCTTTACTGTGAGCAAGTGAGAAAGCCAGAGATGAGCAGACAACTGCATTCTCCACATTTTCTTCCCACTGTCATGCTAGAGTTGCTGCTGTAATTCTCATTAGGAACAGTGACCTGGAGCATAAGCTAAGTAAGCCCCTTTCTGGCCTGCATTGTGTGTGGTCAGTGTTTTAGCACAGCAACAAATGCTCACCAGAATGGTAAGATATGATTTTCTTCTTTTCAACTGTGGTGAAGTAAATGTATGTTTTATTGGTTATTTTCATCTCATTTGTTCTTTTTCCAAGATAGGCTCTTAGCAATACCTTTGTGGCCTTGAACTTGTGACTCCTGTCTCAAGCTTCTGAGTACGGAGCAAGGCATGTACCATCCCACTGGTTTGTACTTTTCAGTAATTAAATATGAGATGGTTACATTTAAGTTTCTTTATGTATACTTATTTGTTTTGAGGTAGGGTCTTGCTTTGTAGCCAAGTCCAGGTTGGAGGTAGTAGCAGTCAAGTGTCCATATTTCCAAGTGCTGCAGGTATAAACTTGCACTACACATAGCTACTTAAATGCATGGGGCTTTTTTGTAAAAGTAAAATTGATATATGTTTAGGCTTAAATTTTGTGATGTTCAAAACAAGCTGTTGGGTATGTAAGACAGAGGAATATGTTGTCAGTTTAGCAATGCAAATGGAAAGCATTCTAGTTGGAGGAGGGATATATATGACAAATGTGGAAGGCAGTTACCCAATTCACCCTGCTAAAATTTTTTTTTTTGTTTTACAGAGCATAATAATATTTTAACTTTAGAGAAATGGGAGACATTGGTGTTTGTTTGAAAGAGGGCGTAAGGAAACATTGAATAAATTGATTAATTTGGAAACTACTTCCCTCAAAGCAATGGAAACCTCTATTCAATCCTCACAATTCTTGAAAATTAATCCAGATTGCTGGGTTGTGGTTTATGACTCAAACACCAGTACTTTGGAGGCAGAGGGAGATAGATCTACAAAGGTCAGCCTGTTGTACAGAGTAAGTTTCAAGACAGCCAGGGCATCATATAGGAACCTTGTCTCGAGGGAAAAAAAACATAATGGTTGCATATACTTCTAACTTCAACATTGATAGGTGGAATGAGAAACTTCACCTCCAAAATACATAAAAATAAGACAGCAGCTGAAGATAGATTGAGCAGTTGATAGCATTTTCTGCTCTTTTGCATAAGAGCAGGTTTCAGTTTCCAGCCCATGTGGTGGACTACAACTGTCCTGAACTGCTATTCCAGGGAAACCAGCCCTGACTTGTGACTTCAGTGGTCACCAGGTTCAAAAGCAACACACTTAAATACATGAAGGAAAGAATCTCATAGTCTTGTAAGTTAGGCTTTATATCAAAAACCCAGGTAGACAGTATCATCCCAAACTTGATTTCTGTCCTCCATTCCTTCTTCATATATATGTCTGAGCTACCATCCACCACCAGAGAATAAATGGGTACATAAGAGCCGAGTATATGTAGTGATACAAATAGTTGTTACCAGACAAACTTTAAACTTTTGGCTCCTTTAATGATCAAACCTGTGTACCACTCAGCCATCCATGATGATTCTGAAAATATGGGACACCAGGGAGAGCTGAGTGATAATGTTGAGGTATCTCATGTTCCAATTACTATTAAAGTAGAAGCATACCACCCATGTCTGTAGATGGAATAACACTAGCAGTCAGACTGCCTTTCAAAGGTAAGGATAATTGATCCTTCAAGAAGACCATGACATTAGAGCATTTTCCTTAAGTTAATATAAATGATGTAGATGTGCTAAATAAAAAATACTTTTTTTTTTCTTAAACACTCAAGTTCACTCATGTGAATTAAGGCACATGAGAACCTTTGGAGTATACTAATCACATCTGTTTTCCCTGAATATAAGTCAATTTTTAAACAATGATTAGTGAAACTTTATTTTACATTATATAAATAATACTCACTCTACTGCCTTCTTTATATACTAGGAATGGGGCAGGATCTACTGTATCATAGTAATGCGCAAAAAGGTGATCTTGGGAATATTAGAGCAGGTACTGTGTAAATTGAGTTCTGTATTGAAAGTGAAAAACTGGCTGTGTTTATACTTGCAATACAGTTTTGCTGAGTACATATTGCTTTTGTCCCATTTGTGGGGATGGAATTTCATTAAGATTGTTGTTAACTTGGAGCAGGGCAATAATTCAGGGGTGTTTTACTACAGTATAAATTGGAGCAGTCTATTTACTACCAAAGATATTACACGCAGGGCTATAATTCAGGGATATTTTACTACAGTAGGAATTGTAAAAGGAAGTTGAGCATGGTGACTGATACCTGTAAGCTTAACCTGAAAAGGAGGTTGGAGTATTAGGACCCTGAGGTATTTTTTTGCCACATAGCAGAAGTCAAGCATGAAACAAAGTCATAATTGTTCTTTCTTGCTAGAAGTATTAGGAGATCCTTTTTTCATTTTTTTCTGTTTGGCATAACCTACATTTTTGGCAGTTTATCTCTGTGTAATAGCCCTGCCCATCTTAGCCCATGGTTTGTATTCAAGGGTGGTCTCCAACTCACAGGTAACCACTGCCCTTCTGTCTCCCAAGTGCTACATTTAAAAAATTGTGCCACCACCCGAGGCTTAAACTGCCTTGTATGTCAATTTAACCATTTGGCATTCCTATTATTTTGTAGTTCCATTACCATCCTTGCACCTTACTATAATCATATATGGTTTCATAAAAAAAGAAAGAGAAAAGTCTCCATTAACTAGAAAAGAATTGGACACTCAAGTAGAATATCTCAAAAAATGTAAAAAAGAGAGAATTCATAAACATAAACTACTCTTATAACAATATGAGGAACTCTGTAAACTTCTTCATAGGCCTGTGTATGATGTGCATATCACCTCTGACCCAACTGTAGAGAAGCTGAACCTGTTCCAACAACATGTGGCAACTTTGAGGCAAACAAAGGGATGCTGCTGCATTCATTCCCCCATAAAATTTGATTGGAATTTATGTATCTCATAATAATTTTGATTGTTTTAAAAGATTAGGAATGAACAGTTTGTCAATATTAATAAACATATCATATTGTGTATGAAAAAATTGGAACTAACTTCTGATTCAAGTTTTGAAAAAGATGGAGTGTGTCAATTTCAAAGTGTATTTTCTGTGTCATTGCAGATTATTGTGGCACTACATATGTTGCTTTTGCAGGTAATATGTGTTCAGATTATGCAGTATCAACTCACTTGTATTTATCAATTTGAAAAACCTGACAGCTTTTGCCTTAATTCTAAATAAGGAGCCAGTTTGTATTAAGGGATACTGAGTTAGGCATCACTTCAGTTTTTGACCAGCCTTGTACACAGAGTGAGTTTGGGGACAGGCAGGGCTACACAGGGAAACCCTTTCTTGAGTAAACAAACAGAAAGGGACAAAATATGTGAAGACACCCAACCATAATACAATATGGAATAAATCTGTTTGTTTCATGTGTGTATGTGTTTGTGTGGCGGGGGGGTAGCTGTGGGTGTGTTTGTTTATGTTATGGGGAGAGAAAGACAGAAGCACAGATAGACAGAGACAGAGCAATATAGAGATCACGTGTCAAAGTCCATTCAATTCCAATTGTCCATCTTATTTATCAGGTTCACATTTATGAAGGTAATCTTTTCTGCCACTGAGACTTACAGATCTCTCTCACCTTTCCAGTGCTATTATTAGTTGGACTTTCTTGTCAGATTTTCTTGGAACAATCCATCCCCAAATATTGACACAGACATTTCTAAATTATGAATGATTGGCCTTTAACTTAACCTTGTTCCCAACAATTTCCTATACCTTAACAAATGTCTATTAGCCTATTGTCTATTATTCTGTATTCGCAGCTCCTTCCTTGTCTTCCTGGCATGGGTCCAGGCCTAGATTCATTCCCCTGAGTTTTTCTCTCAGCCCAGCAATCCTGCCTAACCATTCCTTTTGAGCAATTGGCCGTGTAACTTTTTATTAAACCAATTAAGGGCCTTAGGCGGGCAAGGTAAAAAGCACCCTATTTTCACATAATGACCAAATGTCCCACAAGTTTAACTTTTAATCATCCCCTTCTAGATTTAGCATTTTGCTTGATCTCATCTCCTTTGTGTTTGTACTTTATTGACTGAGATACCTACTCAGGCCCTATTTTGCTTTGTTGGTAATAGAGGCTGAACTTAAATCTCTTAGTATCAGGAATTCTAGACACTAGCCAATAACCCCTAATTATAGCCCATAATTTACTACTTTTTAATTTAGAAACAAATCGACCTCAATTTTGTGTGAATAAGAAATGTAATAAAAATTAATTATTGTCTCAGAATGCATAGCACTAGCCATGTTAACTAAACTAATGCTTATTTATGTTAACAATATAAAATTTTATTCCTGAGATGATCATGGTGTTTCATGCCTTTGAACCCAGGACTCAGGAGCCAATAGCATGAATCTCAATGAATTCCAGGCCAGTCACAGATACATAATGAGACCCTTTCTTAAAAACACAACAATGGAAGAGACAGAAGACTAAAAGTTGAAGCACACTGACTGTACTTACAGAGGATATGAGTTAACTCCCACCAACCAGATGGTAGCTCACGACCATCTACAATCAGATCTGTTGCCCTCTTCTTTTCTACCAGCAGACATTCAAGTAGGGTACTACATATGACAAAATAACTTTTAAAAATGAAATAAAATGTCCTACTGGTTACTTGAAACCCATCACTGTGCCTCTGCTAGAGTTCCCTCAGCTAAAGACCACCAAATACTTGTTAGATCCCCATATCCTCTTGGGAACTTCCTGAGTCCATGCATGCCGGATATTTTTTAAAATTAGTTCATGATTTTTTACATGTAGATCCTTGTTCCCTATATCTCCCTCAATTCCTTCCCTTCCTCTTATCATCTGTTGCCCCCTCACATTCACCCTGACCACCCTGCCACCCTATTCACCCACAATCAACACATAGGGCTAGGCCATCCAAGTGGGGTCATGTATTTCTGACAGCGCATTTGAAGTGTTGATTAGAATGTCTCTTCTATGTCTAGGTTTAGGGGGTATCCCTGGATTGGGGGAATGTGTACTCAAGGTCCTTTTGCGCACAAGGAATACATCCAGGTCCCACTGTCTGAACTCCATTAGACAGCTCACACCTTCTAGCTGATACCCATCTCAGGGGTCTGAGTCAGTTCCATGCTGGATTCACAGCTATCAGTCTGGGGTCCTATTAGCTCCTCCTTCATCAGGTCAGCTGTCTCAACGTGTTTCTGCAACTCGATCTTGTCCTCTCTCTCTCTGCATCTGGATTCCAATTAGACGCAGTGTTTACTTCTGTGTGTTTGCTTCTGTTTTCTACAGAGACTAGATGAGGGCTCCATGTAGCGCTCGAGTTAGTTGCTGATCTCATTCTCAGGGAAGGTCAATAATGGAAGCCTTTCCACTGTTGCTCAGATTGTTAGTTGGAGTCAGTCTTGTAGGTCTCTAGATATAACTTTAGGTTCAACTTTCTCTTCAAACCAATAATGACTTGCTCTTTTATGTTCTCTCCCTCTCTACCATGTTCTACATTTTGTGCCTGGGTTACCTCATTCATGATTATTTCTTCAAGTGCCATCCACTTGCCTGTGCATTTCAAGATTCCATTTTTTCTGTCTATTAGTAGTCCATTATGTAGATGTGCCACAAGTTCTTTATCCATTCTTCAGTTGAGAGGCATCTGGGTAGCTTCTAGGTTCTTGCTATTACAAATAATGCTGCTATACATATAATTAAACACTTGTCTCTGTTGCATGAATGTGGATAATTTGGGTATATGGCTATGAGTGGGATTGCCAGGTCCTGTGGTAAACCAATTCCCATCTTGCTGAGGAACTGCCATAGCTATCTTGAAAATGGCTGTACAAGTTTGAACTCCCAAAAGCAGTGGAGGAGAGTTCCCCTTTCTACACATCCTGTCCAGCAGTACTCAGGAGCCAACAGCATGAATCTCAATGAATTCCAGGCCAGTCAAAATTACATAATGAGGCCTATTCTTCAAACACAACAATGGAATGGATAGATGGCTAAAAGTTCAAGCACACTGATTGTACTTACAGAGGATATGAGTTACCTCCCACCAACCAGATGGGAGTTCACAACCATCTACAATGAGATTGTTGCCCTCTTATTTTCTACCAGGAGATATTCAAGTAGGATATTACATATGATAAATAATTTTTAAATGAAACAAAACGTCCTACTGATTACTTGAAACCCATCACTGGGCCTCTGCTAGAGTTCCCTCAGCTAAAGACCTCAAGATCTCTGTTAGATACACTAATCCTCTTGGGTACATTTTGAGTCCCTACATACTGAATTTTTTAAAATTATTATTGTTTATTTTACATATCGATTCCTATCCCTCATTCGATACCCTCCCTCCCTCTTATATTCTATCCCCCTTTACATTCACCCTGACCACCTCCACTTCCATTCACCCCGTCTCCAATATGGGGTTATGCCATCCAGGTAGGATCATGCATTTATGAAATTGAGAGTTCAGTTTAAGGTATGGTTAGAGTTAGGGTGAGCATTATGGTTGGTGGTAGCGTTAGTGTTGGGTTCCTGAAGCCCAGGAAAGGAGAGAGAGCCCATGGCAAAAAGAACAGGAAAAGAAAGTAACGTTCAGATAGAAGAGAATTTCCCCTCAGCAGTCTATGTAATTATTTGGGACCTTTGCTAAGCAATCAGTGGGATAAGAGATGTGGGAAGAAACATTTGAGGCACCCATAGATAATGTGACCCAGAGCCATAGGTCAACACCTCTACCAGAGTTGATTAATAAAGGAGTAGAGCCATGCTGATATCATGCAACTGGGCTTGCCCAAGGATCCAGAGCTCTTGGGGATTGTACTGCAGAAGCAATGGGGGAAATGTGGGTAGGAGCAAGATGTGTAAACTGATGGACTACCTGTGAGGTCTAGACAGAGAGGGAAACTTTGGAAAAACACGGAGGGCCAGAATCAGGGTTTGGTGTGATAGCAGAACCTGGAGCCCAGAGACAGAAAGGTGAAACAGGAGCCCAGGTCTGAAGAAGTCACATGGGTTTCCCATCCTGTAGTGATTGTTGCCTCAAGGGATGGAGTCACCTTTGATACATGTGAACTTCCTGGCAGAGGATGAGGAGCTGTAGCTCTGGAGAACCCTGATATGCCCTTGTTCAGCACCCAAAGAGGAAGCAGAGGCAAGGAGCAAGTCCTATCCTTTTCTGAGGAAGCAGTGCAGCATGCAAAGTAGGGCTCCATCCCACAGAGCTGCCTGCAGTCTAAGCATAGAGAGGAATGCTGCATGCCAGGCATTACCACTGAACTTCCAGGCCAGGACTGCCTTGTGGAAATTGTACAAGGATGTTCTGTGTCTTCCCAGTCCACACACAGAAGCCACCAGCTACAAGTGGCTAAATGATTGTCATGATAAACCCTCAATTCCAGGCTCTTTAATGACAAAAAATAGGCTTAGCTGCAAGTTTGTGGTGTTGAGGAACACTTGGCAAGTGAAATTCCACATGAAGATGCTATGAACACTAGGTACTTTAGTGAGGCTACCCTGGACGTAATATCAAAATCCTGGAGACAGTAAGGATGTGGGCAGCTTCTGAAAAGATCAGAGTTCCTAGTGTGAGACATATGACCCAGGAAATACAGAAGAAGAGCCATTTTTAAATTCTTAATATTTATCTCAAAATACATAATAAAAACTATAGCTTCATATACATAGTAGTATCAAAGTTTCAGTTTTTCTTTCCAAAATTTTTATTTAGTAAATGTGCATGCATTTGTTCCTGAGTGACAGGAGCATTCAGAACCCAGAGGAGGGTATCAGGTCTCCTGTTAAAAGAATTACAGATAGGTGTGAACCACCATGTGGATGCTAGGAATTGAACCAGGCGTCCTCTAAGGTCATTAACCACTGAGCCAGACCTTGGTGCCCCAAGCCATGCAGAGCTGCATTTGTTCTGAAAAGTGAATCCTATGTGTTCCTTTGGGACTGTGGCTGATATGTCTTATTCAACCTTAGAGGTAGGTTTCTCACCTGAAGCAAAATGCTGTGTATTTTTAGACTTCAGAGGTAAAACTCTGTTTTCTAAAACCCAGGTATGCAAGGCTCAAATTCCTCAGAGATTAATTTTAAAAAAAAACAAAATTCCTCAATGCTTTCCAAACATACTAAGAAGTTTGGACTTCATCTTGTGGGGAACTAGAAGCTCAAGAGCATAGTTAGGTAGCAATGGAAATCATCAAGTTTAGCAAATGATTGAAAGCTGCATGGCCTTCATATTAATAAGGTAAGAATATAGAATACCGGGATGCACTTATTGGCCCACACCCATGTAGTCATGGCCCCCTCTTCTCCTCTTTAGGAAAGTGCATAAATGAACTTCAGTGTTGCGATTGTAATAGATGCTATGAAAGTAAAGTCTGAGGAAAGGGTTCTCCCACAAGCCAGTGTAGGCTCCTCTGAGCACTAAAGCTTGTCTGAAACCATAAAACCACCCGAAAGAGAATCAAACACCTCAAAGAGCTGAATTCGCACTACTGTCCAGTCCTCTACAGAGCTCTAAGTAACCAGTTAGGGCATATGGAGGACTTTTGAGAATTTGTTTCATTAAATACAGTGCATGTTGAGGACTAAGTTATTGTATAAATTATGTAAAGCAGAAGTACATGTTAAAAATCATTTCCAGTTATGCGCTTCTCTTTAGTATCAGCTAAGGTCTTGTGGCCACACATGTCACTGTACATGCATGGTGAGAATGCAACATGTGGTTTGCACTAAATGTCTTCTCCCCAACCCTACCCAGTGATATGTTGAGAGCTCAAAATAGCCAAAATTGGAGTTATTTCCTCTGAAATTAACAAGAAGTTGAGAGATTCTTCTGCAAAAAGGGAATATACATCTTTCTGTCTAACAATAATGTTCACACACTGCATCATTCTCTCCGTGCAGAGGTCCCCCATGACCACATTCTTTGTAAATGTAGTAGTCCATCACTCAATGAATCAGCTGACATAAAAGTTACCAAGTTCATGTTTAGGGTGGTATGATGATCTGACTATTGTTTGCATTTACTTGAACTGGGTGATTCTTTATACTACACACACACATACACACACACACACACACACACACACACACACACACACACACATCACAGACACACAAAGGCAGAGAATATCACTTACTGAGCCTCAAATATTGGGATGGTTTCCCAAGGCAGCTAAGACAAGATGCTGGTCTGGTCCCTGGTGTAAGGACTAAAAGAAGGGCACTGCCACCATTGTACCAACAAATCCCATGGTAACTGTCCTAGGTGTCTTTCTGAGGATTCCAGTACCTAAATGTCACTTTGTGGCTAAGAATCCTACAGGAGAACTAATTTGTGATACCCAAAACATAAGTACATAGCTGGAGGCAGCAACAGCTGTTTGATCCAAACTATTCACCATCATGCCCTTAGGTAGACCCTCTACCTGGACAGCTGTGGCTGGAGATGGCTCATTGGGTAAAAGGTCAGGGACAGTGGCACATGACTTTTTCTCCAAATACTGAGGAGAGGGACAATATGGAGACAGGAGTCTCCTGCAGTGCATTAACCAGACAGCCTAGCAGAATCCTTGAGATCCAGGTTCAGTGAAGGGCACTTTCTAGGCAGTAACTCAATCACTGCTGAGATTAGCTTTGCTATGGGTTTGACTCCTCAGAAATAGCTTCATGACTTTGGACTTGAGATGCAAGAAGTTGGGACTTTTGTTGTTGTTTGGGTTTTTTTGGTTTTGTTTTTGGTTTTTTGAGACAGGATTTATGTGTAATCACTATGTTCAACCAGGCTGACCTGGAAATCACAGATTCTCTGGTCTCTAAAGTGCTAGAATTAAAGACATCTACTACTATCCTGGTAGGAAAAGGCTGTGTAATTAAGACATGAGGGAAAAAAAAGGTCATGAAGGCAACCTTTTTAAAATATTGATAGATTAGTTTGTTTTTAATATTTATTTTTCTTTTGTATGTATATGACTGTGTGTTTGTACAAGCACATATAGGTGTGCCCTCCAAAAAAAAAAAAAAAAAAAAAAGCCATCAGAACCCCTACAGCACCTGGAGTTACATGTGGTAGTAAGCTCACCCTGTGGAGTCTGGAAACCAATCTCTCATCTTTCTGCTTACTTGGTTACTTTTTGAGATAGCGTCTCCAAAAACAGGCTAGCCTTGAACTTGCTATGTAGCTGTGTAGCTGAGGATGACCTTGAACCTCTGATCTTCCTGCCTCTACCTCCCAAATACTGGGATTATAGGTAAACACCACCATACATACCCAGTTTCTGGAGAGCCAGGAATAGAGCCCAGGGTCTCATGCATGTTAGGCAAGCACTCTCTAAACACTGAGCTACATATATCTCCATCACAAATTGAACTTTCTGGAAGTTAAGAATTCTCTCCAATAGAAGACACTTAAAATTGTCCAGAAAGGCAACACAGTAAGAAATGAAACTGTTGGTATATAAAGCAGACATAGGGCCCATAGCCAAAGTAGGGAAACAAGTGCAAACCAGTAGAAAAAGACAGCCCAGTAAAAACCGATCAAGGGCTCAGGCAGACATTTCAGAAACCGCGGGCTCTTTTGATGGCCCAGTGAGCAAGTGGAAAGGTTGCAGACTTGTCAGTTGTCAGTGAAATCAACAGGCAAATGGAACCATCAGTGCACAGTCATAAGTCTACACAAAAATGTAAAAACTTAATGGCAGGGCCAGTGAAAAAGTAAGGTCACTTGCCTGGCTCCTTCAATTTGTCTCTGACTTCCACTCCTGCTATGGGACCTGCTCCCAATAAATGCTTGTTTGAAACACATACACAGAGAGACAGAGGGGTGGGGGAGGAGAATAAGAGAGAAAGAGGAACATGCTAGAAGGTGCACACTAGTTCTGTTCATAGTAGCCACAAACTGGAACAACACAAATATCCATCATCATTAGAGTGGAATTAGGCATGGGTGAGGAAGAGGCCAAGGAGATGGAGAAGCTTAGGGTCAAACTGAGGGCCTCACAGGTGCTAGGGCAGTGCTCTGCTGCTGAGCCTCCAAACTCAACCTCTCTGTGCAAAAGTCATCTCACCTCTGTAGAGCCCTCAGTCCCTGTCTATCAGGTTCAAGTACTTATCCCTTTAAATTCTTCCCTCATCTCCTATTTAGGTGAACTAGGTGGTGTGTACCAATCGAAAGTGCCCCAGTAGATCAAAAGAAGGCAAGAACAAGGCATCCCTTAGCACTTAAATGTTCCTGCCATCTGAATGTCAGCTCTAGCGTGAGAGAGCTGTGTTTTCCTGTTGCACAGTGGTGCTTGATATATAAGTATTGCCATGGATGAATCCAAAAAGAGGCTGAGGAAATGTGATTCATTCCCTTTGCCAAAGAGGGCTGCCTACCTGCAGAGGCTCAGCAGGGTGGGTCTGCCCTTACCCCCTCTGGCAGGTGTTAATGAGATTAGCAATTAAAAGGCAGGCCAGCAGTGGCCAGACACCAGGAACTGACTGAGAGTCAGCTCAGGAAATGGAGAAGGCATGGCCTCAGTGAGGCAACCAGCTGTAGTTCCTGTTTGCCTGTATCCCCTATGCCATGGGCTTGGATAGGGTGGTGTTTCTGATACCTGTGCCAGATAGGACAGTGGAGTTGAGTGCCCACTAGCAGGATACGGGAGTTGCCTGGATACAGGTGGCAGTGATCCTTGATGCAGGTGGGATATATCACTTGTTCCTAGATATCCCAGGATGCCCTTACCTTCTGTTAAAAAGAGACATCCTGTCAAATGTAGGAGCCTGGATTTGTTTTGACTCTGAACAGCCATCAGTAATTTGCTCAGCTTCCCTCATGGGCTGCTCAAGCCTGACACTGTACCCTGTGCAATGAGCCTAGGCTCCGGGCGTGCAAGAGCTGTCTAGCCAGCAGCCTACTGCTTAAGCATAGATAACCAAATATCAGTGGAATCCCCTTGTTCCAAAGCTGTAAGCACCTGGGTGATAACCAACTTGTCTCTCTTAGTTTGAGCCCTGAGCCTACACACCAGCCAGAGAAGCAACACAAGTCCGCAGCAAATGGCTGCACCAAACAATCCCACCCCCACCCATTCCTTGAAGTAGGAAACAGCTGAAGCAATCCACGACAACAGTCCCTCCATCAAGGATAGATCAAGGCACGTGAAGTTTATCTGAATAATGGCGGCTCTCAACTCCCGAAGCATCTGCTCAAACTCAAAGGTCCTATTCTGCAATATGAACCGAGGTTTCAGGGGGTCTGGCTTGATCAAACCACATTAGTCTGGAAGGAATCCACAGCTTTTTATTTCCTGTTGAAACAAAAATAGAAATCCTTTTTCCCAGTAACTTGTCCTTGAACTTAAATTTTGGAGTCAAAGCATTTTTAAAATATATCAATTGAATTAATCCAGCAACATTTCCTTTATCAGTTGTTATTTTCTCAGCAATCAAACAATGAATGCAGAGACAACACAATAGCATACTGTAACCAGATTCTCTCTGAGCTTTTCATCTTTACATGGCTTTATTATTACTCTGTTTCTTTTACTTCTATTGTTTCATTTTTTGAGACAGGGTTTCTCTGTGTAACTCTTATCTGTCCTGGAATTCACTCTGCATACCAGGTTTACTTTGAACTCACAAGAGATTTGCTTGCTTCTGTCTCCCAAGTGCTAGAATTAAAGGCATGTGCCACCACACCCAGCTTAGACAAATTAACTGCTTTGGTTTCTGACAAATACACTCCCTTGTCATTAGAATCACCGGGAGGGCCTTTTTAACTTTTTTTTTTTTGGGGGGGGGGACTGGTTTTTTCCTGCACGCGCCCAATCTCTCATTATGCTCGGGTTCTGACTTGCTATCCTGGACCTCTTACCAAGGCCCAGAAAAGACCTACCTCTCCCAGCACGTCTGCCAGCAGTTCTGAATCCTCCTTGTAGTCAAGGGATCTCCGATGGGCTGACGATGATGAGGTCTCAGTTCCTGGGTTTTGGCAACAGAAGTCCTGTCGCCACCAAGAATGATGCAGCACACTGAGGATCCTTCTGCAGTAAAGCTTGAATGCATCTTGAGAGGGAGAGCATAAGCTTACAGAACAGAGACCCCAAATACCCAAAACCCAACCCTTATATAGGTTTATAACCTTCGCCTCGGACATGTCACCTCCTGATTGGCTGCAGCTCATCGGCCCATCATGACGCCACAGGAGAGGCAGAGGCCAAGGGAGGAAAAAATCACCCTGCACCTGCTCACTGACTTGTTTACTCTCAACGCCAGCGGGATGCAGGCGCCATCTTGTAATGGAGAATGCAGGGACGGCTCCCTACACTTCACCACAGTTGAAAAGGAGAAAATCATATCTTACCGGTCTGGTGTGCTTCTGTTGCTGTGCTAAAACACGGACCACACACTATGCAGGCCAGAAAGGGGCTTACTTAGCTTAAGCTCCAGGTCACTGTCCCTAAAGAAAATTATAGCAGCGACTTAAGCAGGACAGTGGGAAGAAAATGTGGAGGAATGCAGTTGTCAGCTCATCTCTGGCTCTCTCACTTGCTCACAGTAAAGCTTAGCAAGTCCCCTTTGTTTACAGATAGCCCCGTGCACATGGACGGTTATAAAAGCATAACTGCTGCCTGTGTACAAGTTTCCAGATTTTTTCTTTTCTTTGGCCGGCTGCAAGGCCTGTATTAAGGCCAAGAGCTCAGCTTCTCATGCTGAGGTTCCTTCTGGCAGGCTGCTGGCCCAAACAGGGCAGGTTTAATTCACATCGCTGTCCAAGTCCTTTCTTTACCTTTCAAAAGGTAACTGTTCCCATCGGTGAACCAAGTTAGTGCTTCCTCAGCCAGAGGGAAGTTTGTAAGATCTTTGCAAATTCCTGTCTCTTTAATCAGCAGGTGATGACATTCCCAAATTACTTGTTCTTCAGTCTTCTCAGGCAGAAGAGTGGCAGGTAGTGCATCAGTGATTCATGTGGGCATTGGACATCCATTGTTCTGTGGGCTGCCGGACAATGCTCTCCTGCTCACCAGTGCATGGGGGGCTATTGTAGTTACTTTCTGCCCCTAAGTTAACATGTCAGAGTCTTTGACCAGTACAGCCATGGCAGCCATAGCTTTTAGACAGCCAGACCATCCACTGCCTACAGGATCAAGCTCCTTCCCTGTTTATCGGTTACTGATGGCTGTTCAGAGTCAAAACAAATCCAGGCTCCTATATTTGACAGGATGTCTCTTTTTAACAGAAGGTAAGGGCATCCTGGGATATCTAGGAACAAGTGATATATCCCACCTGCATCAAGGATCACTGCCACCTGTATCCAGGCAACTCCCGTATCCTGCTAGTGGGCACTCAACTCCACTGTCCTATCTGGCACAGGTATCAGAAACACCACCCTATCCAAGCCCATGGCATAGGGGATACAGGCAAACAGGAACTACAGCTGGTTGCCTCACTGAGGCCATGCCTTCTCCATTTCCTGAGCTGACTCTCAGTCAGTTCCTGGTGTCTGGCCACTGCTGGCCTGCCTTTTAATTGCTAATCTCATTAACACCTGCCAGAGGGGGTAAGGGCAGACCCACCCTGCTGAGCCTCTGCAGGTAGGCAGCCCTCTTTGGCAAAGGGAATGAATCACATTTCCTCAGCCTCTTTTTGGATTCATCCATGGCAATACTTATATATCAAGCACCACTGTGCAACAGGAAAACACAGCTCTCTCACGCTAGAGCTGACATTCAGATGGCAGGAACATTTAAGTGCTAAGGGATGCCTTGTTCTTGCCTTCTTTTGATCTACTGGGGCACTTTCGATTGGTACACACCACCTAGTTCACCTAAATAGGAGATGAGGGAAGAATTTAAAGGGATAAGTACTTGAACCTGATAGACAGGGACTGAGGGCTCTACAGAGGTGAGATGACTTTTGCACAGAGAGGTTGAGTTTGGAGGCTCAGCAGCAGAGCACTGCCCTAGCACCTGTGAGGCCCTCAGTTTGACCCTAAGCTTCTCCATCTCCTTGGCCTCTTCCTCACCCATGCCTAATTCCACTCTAATGATGATGGATATTTGTGTTGTTCCAGTTTGTGGCTACTATGAACAGAACTAGTGTGCACCTTCTAGCATGTTCCTCTTTCTCTCTTATTCTCCTCCCCCCACCCCTCTGTCTCTCTGTGTATGTGTTTCAAACAAGCATTTATTGGGAGCAGGTCCCATAGCAGGAGTGGAAGTCAGAGACAAATTGAAGGAGCCAGGCAAGTGACCTTACTTTTTCACTGGCCCTGCCATTAAGTTTTTACATTTTTGTGTAGACTTATGACTGTGCACTGATGGTTCCATTTGCCTGTTGATTTCACTGACAACTGACAAGTCTGCAACCTTTCCACTTGCTCACTGGGCCATCAAAAGAGCCCGCGGTTTCTGAAATGTCTGCCTGAGCCCTTGATCGGTTTTTACTGGGCTGTCTTTTTCTACTGGTTTGCACTTGTTTCCCTATTTTGGCTACAGGCCCTATGTCTGCTTTATATACCAACAGTTTCATTTCTTACTGTGTTGCCTTTCTGGCCAATTTTAAGTGTCTTTTATTGGAGAGAATTCTTAACTTCCAGAAAGTTCAATTTGTGATGGATATATATGTAGCTCAGTGTTTAGAGAGTGCTTGCCTAACATGCATGAGACCCTGGGCTCTATTCCTGGCTCTCCAGAAACTGGGTATGTATGGTGGTGTTTACCTATAATCCCAGTATTTGGGAGGTAGAGGCAGGAAGATCAGAGGTTCAAGGTCATCCTCAGCTACACAGCTACATAGCAAGTTCAAGGCTAGCCTGTTTTTGGAGACCCTATCTCAAAAAGTAACCAAGTAAGCAGATAGATGAGAGATTGGTTTCCAGACTCCACAGGTTGAGGTTAATACCACATGTAACTCTAGGTGTTGTAGGGGTTCTGATGGCTTTTTTTTTTTTTTTTTGGAGGGCACCTATATGTGCTTGTACAAACACACAGTCATATACGTACAAAAGAAAAATAAATATTAAAAACAAACTAATCTATCAATATTTTAAAAAGGTTGCCTTCATGACCTTTTTTTTCCCTCATGTCTTACTTTACACAGCCTTTTCCTACCAGGATAGTAGTAGATGTCTTTAATTCTAGCACTTGAGAGACCAGAGAATCTGTGATTTCGAGATCAGCCTGGTTGAACATAGTGATTACACATAAATCCTGTCTCAAAAAACCAAAAACAAAACCAAAAAAACCCAAAAAACAACAAAAGTCCCAACTTCTTGCTTCTCAAGTCCAAGGTCATGAAGCTATTTCTGAGGAGTCAAACCCATAGCAAAGCTAATCTCAGCAGTGATTGAGTTACTGCCTAGAAAGTGCCCTTCACTGAACCTGGATCTCAAGGATTCTGCTAGGCTGTCTGGTTAATGCACTGCAGGAGACTCCTGTCTCCATATTGTCCCTCTCCTCAGTATTTGGAGAAAAAGTCATGTGTCACTGTCCCTGACCTTTTACCCAATGAGCCATCTCCAGCCACAGCTGTCCAGGTAGAGGGTCTACCTAAGGGCATGATGGTGAATAGTTTGGATCAAACTGCTGTTGCTGCCTCCAGCTATGTACGTATGTTTTGGGTATCACAAATTAGTTCTCCTGTAGGGTTCTTAGCCACATAGTGACATTTAGAAAGTGGACACCTCAGAAAGACACCCAGGACAGTTACCATGGGATTTGTTGGTACAATGGTGGCAGTGCCCTTCTTTTAGTCCTTACACCAGGGACCAGACCAGCATCTTGTCTTAGCTGCCTTGGGAAACCATCCCAATATTTGAGGCTCAGTAAGTGATATTCTCTGCCTTTGTGTGTCTGTGATGTGTGTGTGTGTGTGTGTGTGTGTGTGTGTGTGTGTGTGATGTGTGTGGTAGAATAAAGAATCACCCAGTTCAAGTAAATGCAAAAAAATAATCAGATCATCACACCACCCTAAACATGAATTTGGTAACTTTTATGTCAGCTGATTCATTGAGTGATGGACTACTACATTTACAAAGAATGTGGTCGTGGGGGGACCTCTGCACGGAGAGAATGATGCAGTGTGTGAACATTAATGTTAGACTGACAGATGTATATTCCCTTTTTGCAGAAGAATCTCTCAACTTCTTGTTAATTTCAGAGGAAATAACTCCAATTTTGGCTATTTTGAGCTCTCAACATATCACTGGGTAGGGTTGGGGAGAAGACATTTAGTGCAAACCACATGTTGCATTCTCACCATGCATGTACAGTGACATGTGTGGCCACAAGACCTTAGCTGATACTAAAGAGAAGTGCATAACTGGAAATGATTTTTAACATTTACTTCTACTTTAGATAATTTATACAATAACTTAGTCCTCAACATGCACTGTATTTAATGAAACAAATTCTCAAAAGTCCTCCATATGCCCTAACTGGTTACTTAGATCTCTGTAGAGGACTGGACAGTAGAGCGAATTCAGCTCTTTGAGGTGTTTGTTTCTCTTTCGGGTGATTTTAAGGTTTCAGACAAGCTTTAGTGCTCAGAGGAGCCTACTCTGGCTTGTGGGAGAACCCTTTCTTCAGACTTTACTTTCATACATAGCATCTATGACAATCGCAACACTGAAGTTCATTTATGCACTTTCCTAAAGAGGAGAAGAAGGGGCCATGACTGCATGGGTGTGGGTCAATAAGTGCATCCCGAGATTCTATATTCTTACCTTATTAATATGAAGGCCATGCAGCTTTCAATCATTTGCTAAACTTGGTGAATTCCATTGCTACCTAACTACCCTCTAGAGCTTCTAGTTCCCCACAAGATGAAGTCCAAACTTCTTAGTATGTTTGGAAAGCTTTGAGGAATTTTGTTTTTTTTAAATTAAGCCCTGAGGAATTTGAGCCTTGCATACCTGGGTTTTAGAAAACAGAGTTTTACCTCTGAAGTCTAAAAATCCACAGCATTTTGCTTCAGGTGAGAAACCTACCTCTAAGGTTGAATAAGACATATCAGCCACAGTCCCAAAGGAACACATAGGATTCACTTTTCAGAACAAATGCAGCTCTGCAGGGCTTGGGGCACCAAGGGCTGGCTCAGTGGTTAATGCCCTTAGAGGACGCCTGGTTCAATTCCTAGCATCCACATGGTGGTTCACACCTATCTGTAATTCTTTTAACAGGATACCTGATACCCTCTTCTGGGTCCTGAAGGCTCCTGTCACTCAGAAACAAATGCATGCACATTTACTAAATAAAAATTTTGGAAAGTAAAACTGAAACTTTGATACTACTATGTATATGAAGCTATAGTTTTTATTATATATTTTTAGATAAATATTAAGAATTTAAAAATGGCTCTTCTCCTATATTTCCTGGGTCATATGTCTCACACTAGGTACTCTGACCTTTTCAGAAGCTGCCCACATCCTTAAAATCTCCAGGATTTTGATATTACGTCCAGGGTAGCCTCACTAAAGTACGAAGTGTACATAGCATCTTCATGTGGAATTTCACTTGCCAAGTGTTCCTCAACACCACAAACTTGTAGCTAAGCCTATTTATTGTCAAGAAAGAGCCTGGAATTGACTGTTTATCATGACAATCATTTAGCCACTTGTAGCTGGTGGCTTCTGTGTGTGGACTGGGAAGACACAGAACATCCTTGTACAATTTCCACAAGGCAGTCTTGGCCTGGAAGTTCAGTAATAACGCCTGGCATGCAGCATTCCTCTCTATGCTTAGACTGCAGGCAGCTGTGTGTGATGGAGCCCTATGTTGCATGCTGCACTGCTTCCTCAGAAAAGGATAGGACTTGCTCCTTGCCTCTGCATCCTCTTTGGGTGCTGAACAAGGGCATGTCAGGGTTCTCCAGAGCTACAGCTCCTCATCCTCTGCCAGGAAGTTCACATGTATCAAAGGTGACTCCATCCTTTGAGGCAACAATCACTACAGGATGGGAAACCCATGTGCCTTCTTCAGACCTGGGCTCCTGTTTCACCTTTCTGTCCCTGGTATCCAGGATCTGCTATCACACCAAACCCTGATTCTGGCCCTCCGTGTTTTTCCAATGTTTCCCTCTCTGTCTAGACCTCACAGGTAGTCCATCAGTTTACACATCTTGCTCCTACCCACATTTCCCCCATTGCTTCTGCAGTACAATTCCCAAGAGCTCTGGATCCTTGGGCAAGCCCAGGTGCATGATAGCAGCACGGCTCTACTCCTTTATTAATCATCTCTGGTAGAGGTGTTGACCTATGGGTCTGGGTCACATTATCTATGGGTGCCTCAAATGTTTCTTCCCACATCTCTTATCCCACTGATTGCTTAGCAAAGGTCCCAAATAATTACATAGACTGCTAAGGGGAAACTGTCTTCTATCTGAATGTTACTTTCCTTTCCTGTTATTTTCACCATGGGCTCCCACTCCTTTCCTGGGCTTCTGAAAACCAACACTAACGCTACCACCAACCTTAATGCTCACCCTAACTCTAACCATACCTTAAACTGAACTCTCAATTTCAGAAATACATGACCCTACCTGGATGGCATAGCCCCATATTGGAGAGGGGGTGAATGGAAGGGGAGGTGGTCAGGGTGAATGTAAAGGGGGAGAGAATGTAAGAGGGAGGGAGGGTATCAAGTGAGGGATAGGAATCGACATGTAAAATAAACAATAATAATTTAAAAAAATTCAGTATGTAGGGACTCAGAATGTGCCCAAGAGGATTAGTGGATCTAACAGAGATCTTGAGGTCTTTAACTGAGGGAACTCTAGCAGAGGCCCAGTGATGGGTTGCAAGTATCCAGTAGGACTTTTTGTTTCATTTAAAAATTATTTATCATATGTAATATCCTACTTGAATATCTCCTGGTAGAAAATAAGAGGGCAAAAATCTCATTGTAGATGGTTGTGAACTACAATCTGGTTGGTGGGAAGTAACTCATATCCTCTGTAAGTACAATCAGTGTGCTTGAACTTTTAGCCATCTATCCATTCCATTGTTGTGTTTGAAGAAAAAGCCTCATTATGTAATTTTGACTGGCCTGGAATTCATTGAGATTCATGCTGTTGGCTCCTGAGTACTGCTGGACAGGATGTGTAGAAAGGGGAACTCTCCCCCACTGCTTTTGGGAGTTCAAACTTGTACAGCCATTTTCAAGATAGCTATGGCAGTTCCTCAGCAAGATGGGAATTGGTTTACCACAGGACCTGGCAATCCCACTCATAGCCATATACCCAAATTATCCACATTCATGCAATAGAGACAAGTGTTTAATTATATCTATAGCAGCATTATTTGTAATAGCAAGCACCTAGAATCTACCCAGATGCCTCTCAACTGAAGAATGGATAAAGAACTTTTGGCACATCTACACAATGGACTACTAATAGACAGAAAAAATGGAATCTGGAAATGCACAGGCAAGTGGATGGCACTTGAAGAAATAATCATGAATGAGGTAACCCAGGCACAAAAAGTAGAACATGGTGGAGAGGGAGAGAACATAAAAGAGCAAGTCATTATTGGTTTGAAGAGAAAATTGAACCTAAAGTTATATCTAGAGACCTACAAGACTGACTCCAACTAACAATGTGAGCAACAGTGGAAAGGCTTCCATTATTGACTTTCCCTGAAAATGACATCAGCAACTAACTCGAGCGCTACATGGAGCCCTCATCTAGTCTCTGTAGAAAACAGAAGCAAACAACCATAAGTAAACACTGCATGTAACTAGAATCCAGATGCAGAGAGAGAGAGGACAAGATCGAGTTGCAGAAACACATTGAGACAGCTGACCTGATGAAGGAGGAGCTAATAGGACCCCAGACTGATAGCTGTGAATCCAGCATGGAAATGACTCAGACCCCTGAGATGGGTATCAGCTAGAAGATGTGAGCTGTCTAATGGAGTTCAGACAGTGGGACCTAGATGTATTCCTGGTGCGCAAAAGGACCTTGAGAACACATTCCCCCAATCCAGGGATACCTCCTAAACCTAGATATAGAAGAGACATTCTAATCAACACTTCAAATGCGCTGTCAGAAATACATGACCCCACTTGGATGGCCTAGCCCTATGTGTTGATTGTGGGTGAATAGGATGGCAGGGTGGTCAGGGTGAATGTGAGGGGGCAACAGATGATAAGAGGAAGGGAAGAAATTGAGGGAGATATAGGGAACAAGGATCTACATGTAAAAAATCATGAACTAATTTTAAAAAATATCCGGCATGCATGGACTCAGGATGTTCCCAAAAGGATATGGGGATCTAACAAGTATTTGGTGGTCTTTAGCTGAGGGAACTCTAGCAGAGGCCCAGTGATGGGTTTCAAGTAACCAGTAGGACATTTTATTTCATTTTTAAAAGTTATTTTGTCATATGTAGTACCCTGCTTGAATGTCTGCTGGTAGAAAAGAAGAGGGCAACAGATCTGATTGTAGATGGTCGTGAGCTACCATCTGGTTGGTGGGAGTTAACTCATATCCTCTGTAAGTACAGTCAGTGTGCTTCAACTTTTAGTCTTCTGTCTCTTCCATGGTTGTGTTTTTAAGAAAGGGCCTCATTATGTATCTGTGACTGGACTGGAATTCATTGAGATTCATGCTTTTGGCTCCTGAGTCCTGGGTTCAAAGGCATGAAACACCATGATCATCTCAGGAATAAAATTTTATATCGTTAACATAAATAAGCATTAGTTTAGTTAAAATGGCTAGTGCTATGCATTCTGAGACAATAATTAATTTTTATTACATTTCTTATTCACGCAAAATTGTGGTCGATTTTGTTTCTATATTAAAAAGTAGTAAATTATGGGCTATAATTAGGGGTTATTGGCTAGTGTCTAGTATTCCTGATACTAAGAGATTTATGTTCATCCTCTATTACCAACAAAGCAAAATAGGGCCTGAGTAGGTATCTCAGTCAATAAAGTACAAACACGAAGGACCTGAGATCAAGCAAAATGCTAAAACTAGAAGGGGATGATTAAAAGTTAAACTTGTGGGACATTTGATCATTATGTGAAAATAGGGTGCTTTTTACCTTGCCTGCCTAAGGCCCTTAATTGGTTTAATAAAAAGTTAAACGGCCAATTGCTCAAAAGGAATGGTTAGGCAGGATTGCTGGGCTGGGAGAAAAACTCAGGGGAATGAATCTAGGCCTGGACCCATGCCACGAAGACAAAGAGGGAGCTGCAAATACAGAATAATAGACAATAGGCTAATAGATATTTGTTAAGGTATAGGAAATTGTTGGGAACATGGTTAAGTTAAAGGCCAATCATTCATAATTTAGAAATGTCTGTGTCATTATTTGGGGATGGATTGTTCCAAGAAAATCTGACAAGAAAGTCCAACTACATAATAGCACTGGAAAGGTGAGAGGGATCTGTAAGTCTCAGTGGCAGAAAAGTTTACCTTCATAAATGTGAACCTGATAAATAAGATGGACAATTGGAATTGAATTGACTTTGACACGTGATCTCTCTTTTGCTCTGTCTCTGTCTCTCTGTGCTTCTGTCTCTCTCTCCGCATAAATAAACACACACACCCACACCCACACCCACACCCACCCACCCACCCACACACACACACAAACACACACATACACACAGTAAACAAACAGATTTATTCCATATTGTATTATGGTTGGGTGTCTTCACATATTCTGTCCCTTTCTGTTTGTTTACTCGAGAAAGGGTTTCCCTGTGTAGCCCTGCCTGTCCCCAAACTCACTCTGTGTACAAGGCTGGTCAAAAACTGAAGTGATGCCTACCTCAGCATCCCTTAATACAAACTGGCTCCTTATTTAGAATTAAGGCAGAAGCTGTCAGGTTTTTCAAATTGATAAATACAAGTGAGTTGATACTGTATAATCTGAACACATATTACCTGCAAAAGCAACATATGTAATGCCACAATACTCTGCAATGACACAGAAAATACACTTTGAAATTGACACACTCCATCTTTTTCAAAACTTGAATCAGAAGTTAGTTCCAATTTTTTCATACACAATATGATATGTTTATTAATATTGACAAACTGTTCATTCCTAATCTTTTAAAACAATCAAAATTATTATGAGATACATAAATTCCAATCAAATTTTATTGGGTAATGAATGCAGCAGCATCCCTTTGTTTGCCTCAAAGTTGCCACATGTTGTTGGAACAGGTTCAGCTTCTCTACAGTTGGGTCAGAGGTGATATGCACATCATACACAGGCCTATGAAGAAGTTTACAGAGTTCCTCATATTGTTATAAGAGTAGTTTATGTTTATGAATTCTCTCTTTTTTACATTTTTTGAGATATTCTACTTGAGTGTCCAATTCTTTTCTAGTTAATGGAGACTTTTCTCTTTCTTTTTTTTTATGAAACCAGATATGATTATAGTAAGGTGCAAGGATGGTAATGGAACTACAAAATAATAGGAATGCCAAATGGTTAAATTGACATACAAGGCAGATTAAGCCTCGGGTGGTGGCACAAATTTTTAAATGTAGCACTTGGGAGACAGAAGGGCAGTGGTTACCTGTGAGTTGGAGACCACCCTTGAATACAAACTATGGGCTAAAATGGGCAGGGTTATTATACAGAGATAAACTGCCAAAAATGTAGGTTTTGCCAAACAGAAAATATTGAAGAAAAGGATCACCTAATACTTCTAGCAAGAAAGAACAATTATGACTTTGTTTCGTGCTTGACTTCTGCTATGTGGCAAAGAAATACCTCAGGGTCCTGATACTCCAACCTCCTTTTCAGGTTAAGCTTACAGGTATCAGTCACCATGCTCAACTTCCTTTTACAATTCCTACTGTAGTAAAATATCCCTGAATTATAGCCCTGCGTGTAATATCTTTGGTAGTAAATAGAGACTGCTCCAATTTATACTGTAGTAAAACACCCCTGAATTATTGCCCTGCTCCAAGTTAACAACAATCTTAATGAAATTCCATCCCCACAAATGGGACAAAAGCAATATGTACTCAGCAAACCTGTATTGCAAGTATAAACACAGCCAGTTTTTCACTTTCAATACAGAACTCAATTTACACAATACTTACTCTAATATTCCCATGATCACCTCTTTGCCCATTACTATGAATACAGTAGATCCTGCCCCATTCCTAGTATATAAAGAAGGCAGTAGAGTGAGTATTATTTATATATTGTAAAATAAAGTTTCACTAATCATTGTTTAAAAATTGACTTATATTCAGGGAAAACAGATGTGATTAGTATACTCCAAAGGTTCTCATGTGCCTAAATTCACATGAGTGAACTTGAGTGTTTAAGAAAAAAAAAAAAAGTATTTTTTATTTAGCACATCTACATCATTTATATTAATTTAAGGAAAATGCTCTAATGTCATGGTCTTCTTGAAGGATCAATTATCCTTACCTTTGAAAGGCAGTCTGACTGCTAGTGTTATTCCATCTACAGACATGGGTAGTATGCTTCTACTTTAATAGTAATTGGAACATGAGATACCTCAACATTATCATTCAGCTCGCCCTAGTGTCCTATATTTTCAGAATCATCCTGGATGGCTGAGTGGTACACAGGTTTGATCATTAAAGGAGCCACAAAGTTTTAAGTTTGTCTGGTAACAACTATATGTATCACTACATATACTCGGCTCTTATGTACGCATTTATTCTCTGGTGGTGTATGGTAGCTCAGACATATATATGAAGGAGGAATGGAGGACAGAAATCAAGTTTGGGGTGATACTGTCTACCTGGGTTTTTGATATAAAGCCTAACTTACAAGACTATGAGATTCTTTCCTTCATGTATTTAAGTGTGTTGCTTGCAAACCTGGTGACCACTGAAGTCACAAGTCAGGGCTGGTTTCCCTGGAATAGCAGTTCAGGACAGTTGTAGTCCACTACATGGGCTGGAAACTGGAACCTGCTCTTATGCAAAAGAGTAGAAAATGCTTGCAACTGCTCAACCTATCTTCAGCTGCTGTCTTATTTTTACGTATTTTGGAGGTGAAGTTTCTCTTTCCACCTATCAAAGTTGAAGTTAGAAGTATATGCAACCATTATGTTTTTTTCATTCGAGACAAGGTTCCTATAGGATGCCCTGGCTGTCTTGAAACTTACTCTGTACAACAGGCTGACCTTTGGAGAACTTTCTGCCTCTGCCTCTGCCACCAAAGTACTGGTGTTAAAGGCATAATCCACAACACAGCAATCTGGATTAATTTTCAAGAATTGTGAGGATTGACTTGAGGTTTTCATGGCTTTGAGGGAAGTAGTTTTCAAATTAATCAATTTATTCAATGTTTCCTAACCCCCTCTTTCAAACAAACACCAATGCCTCCCATTTCTCTAAAGTTAAAATATTATTATGCTCTGTAAAACAAAAAAAAAATTGTAAGCAGGGTGAATAGGGTAACTGCCTTCCACATTTGTCATATATATCCCTCCTTCAACTAGAATGCTTTCCATTTGCATTGCTACACAGACAACACATTCCTCTGTCTTAGATACCCAACAGCTTGTTTTGAACACCACAAAATTTAAGCCTAAACATATATCATTTTTTACTTTTACAAAAAAGCCCCATGCATTTAGGTAACTATGTGTAGTGCAAGTTTATAATTGCAGCACTTGGAAGTATGGACAGATGACTGCTACTACCTCCAAGCTTGCCTTGGCTACAAAGCAAGACCCTGCCTCAAAACAAATAAGTATACATAAAGAAACTTAAATGTAACCATGTCATATTTAATTAGTGAAAATTACAAACCAGTGGAATGGTACATGCCTTGCTCAGTACTCAGAAGCTTGAGAAAGGAGTCACAAGTTCAAGGCCACAAAGGACTGTATTGCTAAGAGCCTATCTTGGCAAAAGAACAAATGAGATGAAAATAAACAATAAAACATACATTTACTTCACCAGAGTTGAAAAGAAGAAAATCATATCTTACCATTCTGGTGAGAATGTGTTGCTGTGCTAAAACACTGACCACACACAATGCAGGCCAGAAAGGGGCTTACTTAGCTTATGCTCCAGGTCACTGTCCCTAATGAGAATTACAGCAGCGACTCAAGGAGGACAGTGGGGAGAAAATGTGGAGGAATGCAGGTGTCAGCTCATCTCTGGCTCTCTGACTTGCTCACAGTAAAGCTTAGCCAGTCCCCTTTGTTTACAGACAGCCCCATGCACATGGACAGGTATAAAAGCACATCTGCTGCCCGTGTAGAGGTTTACAGATTTTTTTCTTTTCTTTTGCCAGCTGCAAGGCCTGTGTTAAGGCCAAGAGCTCAGCTTCTCATGCTGAGGTTCCTTCTGGCAGGCTGCTGGCTCAAACTCTGCAGGTTTCATTCACATCCTTGTCCCAGTCCTTTCTTTACCTTTCACAAGGTAACTGTTCCCATCAGTGAACTAAGTTAGTGTTTCCACGGCCAGAGGGAAGACTGTAAAGTCTTTGCAATCTCCTGTCTCTTTAATCAGCAGGTGATGACAGTCCCAAATTACTTATTTATCAGTCTTCTCAGGCAGAAGAATGGCATGTAGTGCATCAGTGATTCATGTGGGCATTGGACATCCATTGTTCTGTGGGCTGCCTGACAATGCTCTCCTGGTCACCAGTGCATGGGGGGCTATTGTAATTACTTTCTGTCCCAAAGTTAACATGTCAGAGTCTTTGACCAGTACAGCCATGTCCATCATAGCTTTTAGACAGCCAGAACATCCACTGCCTACAGGATCAAGCTCCTTCCATGTTTATTGGTTACTGATGGCTGTTCAGAGTCAAAACAAATCCAGGCTCCTACATTTGACAGGATGTCTCTTTTTAACAGAAGGTAAGGGCATCCTAGGATATCTAGGAACAAGTGATATACCAGACCCACATCAAGGATCACTGCCCCCGGCGTCCAGGCAGCTCCTGTATCCTGCTAGTGGGCACTCAACTCCAATGTACTATCTGGCACAGGTAGGGGAAACACCACACTTTCCAAGCCCATGGCATAGGGGATGCAGGCAAACAGGAACTGCACCTGGTTGCCTCACTGAGGCCATGCCTTCTCCTTTTCCTGAGCTGGCTCTCAGTGAGGTCCTGGTGTCTGCCCTCTGCTGGCCTGCCTTTTAATTGCTAATCTCATTAACACCTGCCAGAGGGGGTAAGGGGAGACCCACCCTGCTGAGCCTCTGCAGGTAGGCAGCCCTCCTTGGCAGTGGGTGTGGACTTCAGAGAGCAGGGAAAGGATCACATTTAATCAGCCTCTTTTGGATTCATCCATGGCAATACTTGTATGTCAAGCACCACTGTGCAACAGGAAATCACAGCTCTCTCATGCTAGAGCTGACATTCAGATGGCAGGAACATTTAATTGCTAAGGGATGCCTTGTTCTTGCCTTCTTTTGATCTACTGGGGCACTTTCGATTGGTACACACCACCTAGTTCACCTAAATAGGAGATGCGGGAACAATTTAAAGGGATAAGTCCTTGAACCTTATAGACAGGGACTCTGGGCTCTACAGAGGACAAATGACTTTTGCACAGAGAGTTTGAGTTTGGAGGCTTAACAGCAGAGCACTGCCCTAGCACCTGTGAGGCCCTCAGTTTGACCCTAAGCTTCTCCATCTACTTGGCCTCTTCCTCACCCATGCCTAATTCCACTCTAATGCTAATGGATATTTGTGTTGTTCCAGTTTGTGGCTACTATGAACAGAACTAGTGTGCACCTTCTAGCATGTTCCTCTTTCTCTCTTATTTCACTCCCCTCCCAACCCCCGTCTCTCTGTGAATGTGTTTTAAACAAGCATTTATTGGGAGAAGGTCCCATAGCAGGAGTGAAAGTCAGAGACAATTTGTGGGAGCCAGGCAAGTGACCTTACCATTTCACTGGCCCTGCCATTAAGTTTTTACATTTTTGTGTAGACTTATGACTGTGCACTGATGGTTCCATTTGCCTGTTGATTTCCCTGACAACTGACAAGTCTGCAACCTTTCCACTTGCTCACTCGGCCATCAAAAGGGCCCGCGGTTTCTGAAATGTCTGCCTGAGCCCTTGATCGGTTTTTACTGGGCTGTCTTTTTCTACTGGTTTGCACTGGTTTCCCTACTTTGGCTACAGGCCCTATGTCTGCTTTATATACCAACAGTTTCATTTCTTACTGTGTTGCCTTTCTGGCCAATTTTAAGTGTCTTCTATTGGAGAGAATTCTTAACTTCCAGAAAGTTCAATTTGTGCTGGAGATGTATGTAGCTCAGTGTTTAGAGAGTGCTTGCCTAACATGCATTAGACCCTGGGCTCTATTCCTGGCTCTCCAGAAACTGGGTATGTGTTGTGGTGTTTACCTAAAATCCCAGTATTTGAGAGGTAGAGGCAGGAAGATCAGAGGTTCAAGGTCATCCTCAGCTACACAGCTACATAGCAAGTTCAAGGCTAGCCTGTTATTGGAGACCCTGTCTCAAAAAGTAACCAAGTAAGCAGAAATATTAGAGTTTGGTTTCTAGCCTCCACAGGGTGAGCTCACTACCATCTGTAACTCCAGGTGTTGTAGGGGATCTAATGGATTTTTTTTTTTGGAGGGCACCTATATGTGATTTTACATACACACACAAAATAAAAATAAATATTAAAAACAAACTAATCTATCAATATTTTTAAAAGTTTGCTTTCATGACATTTTTTTCTGTCATGTCTTACTTTACACAGTCTTTTCCTACCAGGATAGTAGTGGATGTCTTTAATTCTAGCACTTGAGAGACAGGAGAATCTGTGATTTCGAGAACAGCCTCGTTGAACATAGTGATTACACACAGATCCTGTCTCAAAAACACAAAAACAAAACCAAAAAAACCCAAAGAACAACAAAAATCCGAACTTCTTGCTTCTCAAGTCCAAGGGCATGAAGCTATTACTGAGGAGTCAAACCCTTAGCAAAGCTAATCTCAGCAGTGAATGAGTTACTGCCTAGAAACTGCCCTTCAATGAACCTGGATCACAAGGATTCTGCTAGGCTGGCTGGTTAATGCACTGCAGGGATCCTACTGTCTCCATAATGTCCCTCTCCTCTGTATTTGGAGAAATAGTCATGTGCCACTGTCCGTGACCTTTTACCCAATGAGCCATCTCCAGCCACAGCCTTCCAGGTAGAGTTTCTACCTAAGGGCATGATGGTGAATAGTTTGGATCAAACAGCTGTTGCTGCCTCCAGCTATGTACTTATGTTTTGGGTATCACAAATTAGTTCTCCTGTAGGGTTCTTAGTCACATAGTGATATATACGAACTGGACACCTCAGAAAGATACTCAGGACAGTTACCATGGCATTTGTTGGTACAATGGTGGCAGTGCCCTTCTTTTAGAACTTACACCAGGGACCAGGCCAGCATCTGGTCTTAGCTGCCTTGGGAAGCCATCCCAATATTTGAGGCTCAGTAAGTGAAATTCTCTGCCTTTGTGTCTCTGTGGTGTGTGTGTGTGTGTGTGTGTGTGTGTGTGTGTGTGTGTGTGTGTGGGTGAGTGTAGTATTAAGAATCACCCAGTCCAAGTAAATGCAAATAAAGTAGACAGATCATCACACCACCCTAAACATGAACTTGGTAACTTTTATGTGAGCTGATTCATTGAGTGATGGACTACTACATTTACAAAGAGTGTGGTCGTAGGAGACCTCTGCACGGAGAGAGTGATGCAGTGTGTGAACATTAAAGTTCGACTGACAGATGTATATTAATTTTTGCAGAAGAGTCTCTCTTCTGCTTGTTAATTTCTGTGCTAATACCTCAAATTTAGGCTATTTTAAGCTTCCACCTTATCACCGGGTACGGTTGGGGAGAAGATATTTAGTGGCAAACCACATGTTGCATTCTCACCATGCATGTACAGTGACATGTGTGGCCACAAGACCGTAGCTGATACTAAAGAGAAGCGAATAACTGGAAATGATTTTTAACATTTACTTCTGCTTTAGATAATTTATACAATAACTTAGTCCTCAACATGGACTGTATTTAATAAAGGAAATTCTCAAAAGCCCTCCATATGCTCTAACTGGATACTCAGAGCTCTGTATACGATTGGGCAGTAGTGCAAATTCAGCTCTTTGAGGTGTTTGTTTCTCTGTTGGGTGGTTTTGAGGTTTCAGACAAGCTATAGTGCTCAGAGGAGCCTACTCTGGCTTGATGGAGAACCCTTTCTTCAGACTTTACTTTCATAGCATCTATGACAATCACAACACTGAAGTTCATTTATGCACTTTCCTAAAGAGGAGGAGAGGGGGCCATGACTGCATGGGTGTGGGCCAATAAGTGCATTCCGGTATTCTATATTCTTACCTTATTAATATGAAGGCCATGCAGCTTTCAATCATTTGCTCAACTTGGTGATTTCCATTGCTACCTAACTGTGCTCTTGAGCTTCTAGTTCCCCACAAGATAAAGTCCAAACTCCTTAGTTTGTTTGGAAAGCTTTTAGGAATTTTTTTTTTAAATTAAGCCCTGAGGAATTTGAGCCTTGCATACCTGGGTTCTAGAAAACAGAGTTTTACCTCTGAAATCTAAAAATCCACAGCATTTTGATTCAGGTGAGAAACCTACCTCCAAGGTTGAATAAGACATATCAGCCACAGTCCCAAAGGAACACATAGGATTCACTTTTCAGATCAAATGCAGCTCTGCAGGGCTTGGGGCACCAAGGGCTGGCTCAGTGGTTAATTGCAGGCCCGGTTCAATTCCTACCACCCACATGTTGGGTCACAACTATCTGTAATTCTTTTAACAGGAGACCTGATACCCTCTTCTGGGTTCTGAAGGCTCCTGTCACATTTATTAAATAAAAATTTTGGAAAGTAAAACTGAAACTTTGATACTACTATGTATATGAAGCTATAGTTTTTATTATGTATTTTGAGATAAATATTAAGAATTTAAAAATGGCTCTTCTCCTGTATTTCCTGGGTCATATGTCTCACACTAGGAACCCTGAACTTTTCAGAAGCTGCCCACATCCTTACCGTCTCCAGGATTTTGATATTACGTCCAGGGTAGCCTCACTAAAGTACCTAGTTTACATAGCATCTTCATGTGGAATTTCACTTGCCAAGTGTTCCTCAACACAACAAACTTGCAGCTAAGCCTATTTTTTGTCAAGAAAGAGCCTGGAATTGACTGTTTATCATGACAATCATTTAGCCACTTGTAGCTGGTGGCTTCTGTGTGTGGACTGGGAAGACACAGAACATCCTTGTACAATTTCCACAAGGCAGTCTTGTCCTGGACGTTCAGTGATAATGCCTGGCATGCAGCATTCATCTCTATGCTTGGACTGCAGGCAGCTGTGTGGGATGGAGTCCTACTTTGCATGCTGCACTGCTTCCTCAGAAAAGGATGGGACTTGCTCCTTGCCTCTGCTTCCTCTTTGGGTGCTGAACAAGGGCATGTCAGGGTTCTCCAGAGCTACAGCTCCTCATCCTCTGCCAGGAAGTTCATATGTATCAAATGTGACTCCATCCCTTAAGGCAACAATCACTACAGGATGGGAAACCCATGTGCCTTCTTCAGACCTGGGCTCCTGTTTCACCTATCTGTCTCTGGGCTCCAGGTTCTGCTGTCTCACCAAACCCTGATTCTGGCCCTCCGTGTTTTTCCAAAGTTTCCCTCTCTTTCTAGACCTCACAGGTAGTCCATCAGTTTACACATCTTGCTGCTACCCACATTTCCCCCATTGCTTCTGCAGTACAATCCCCAAGAGCTCTGGATCCTTGGGCAAGCCCAGGTGCATGATGTCAGCAGGGCCCTACTCCTTTTTTAATCATCTCTGGTAGAGGTGTTGACCTGTGGTGCTGGGCCACATCTTTTATGGTTGCCTCAAATGTTTCTTCCCACATCTCTTATCCCACTGATTGCTCAGCAAAGGTCCCAAATAATTACATAGACAGCTAAGGGTAAACTCTCTCCCATCTGAAGTTTACTTTCCTTTTCTGTTATCTTTGGCATGGGCTCTCATTCCTTTCCTGGGCTTCAGGAACCCAACCCTAATGCTACCACCAAGCATAATGCTCACCATAACTCTAACCATACCCTAAACAGAACTCTCATTGTCAGAAATACATGACCCTACCTGGATGTCATAGCCCCATATGGGGAGAGGGGGTGAATGGGAGGGGAGGTGGTCAGGGTGCAAGAGAAGTGGGACAGAATGTAAGAGCGAGAAAGGGTAGGGAGTGAGGGATAGGAATCGACAAGTAAAATAAACAATAATCATTGAAAAAAATTCAGTATGCAGGGGCTCAGAACATGCCCATGAGGAATAGTGGATCTAAAAGAGATCTTGAGGTCTTTAGCTGAGGGTACTCTAGCAGAGGCCCAGTGATGGGTTTCCAAGTATCCAGTAGGACATTTTATTTCATTTTAAAAAATTATTTATCATGTGTAGTATCCTACTTGAATATCTCATGGTAGAAAAGATGAGGGCAACAATCTCATTGTAGATGGTTGTGAACTACCATCTGATTGTTGGGAAGTAACTCATATCCTCTAAAAGTGCAATCAGTGTGCTTGAACTTTTAGCCATCTAACCATTCCACTGCTGTGTTTGAAGAAAAGGCCTCATTATGTAATTTTGACTGGCCTGGAATTCATTGAGATTCATGCTTTTGGCTCCTGAGTACTGCTGGACAGGATGTGTAGAAAGGGTAACACTCCTCCACTGATTTTGGGAGTTCAAACTTGTACAGCCATTTTCAAGATAGCTATGGCAGTTCCTCAGCAAGATGGGGATTGGTTTACCACAGGACCTGGCAATCCCCCTCATAGGCATATACCCAAATTATCCACATTCATGCAACCAAAAATGTGTTTATTTATACCTATAGCAGCATTATTTGTAATAGCAAGAACCTAGAAGCTACCCAGATGCCTCTCAACTGAAGAATGGATAAAGAACTTGTGGCACATCTACACAATGGACTACTAATAGACAGAAAAAATGGAATCTTGAAATGCACAGGGAAGTGGATGGCACTTGAAGAATTAATCATGAATGAGGTAACCCAGGCACAAAAAGTAGAACATGGTAGAGAGGGAGAGAACATAAAAGAGCAAGTCATTATTGGTTTGAAGAGAAAGTTGAACCTAAAGTTATATCTAGAGACCTACAAGACTGACTCCAACTAACAATCTGAGCAACAGTGGAAAGGCTTCCATTATTGTCCTTCCCTGAAAATGAGATCAGCAACTAACTCGAGCGTGACATGGAGCCTTCATCTGCTCTCTGTAGAAAACAGAAGCAAACACCCAGAAGTAAACACTGCGTCTAAGTAGAATCCAGATGCAGAGAGAGACAGAGGACAAGATCGAGTTGCAGAAACACATTGAGACAGCTGACCTGATGAAGGAGGAGCTAATAGGACCCCAGACTGATAGCTGTGAATCCAGCATGGAACTGACTCAGACCCCTGAGATGGGTATCAGCTAGAAGGTGTGAGCTGTCTAATGGAGTTCAGACAGTGGGACCTGGATGTATTCCTGGTGCGCAAAAGGACCTTGAGGACACATTCCCCCAATCCAGGGATACCTCCTAAACCTAGATATAGAAGAGACATTCTAATCAACACTTCAAATGCGCTGTCAGAAATACATGACCCCACTTGGATGGCCTAGCCCTATGTGTTGATTGTGGGTGAATAGGATGGCAGGGTGGTCAGGGTGAATGTGAGGGGGCAACAGATGATAAGAGGAAGGGAAGGAATTGAGGGAGATATAGGGAACAAGGATCTACAGGTAAAAAATCATGAACTAATTTTAAAAAATATCCGGCATGCATGGACTCAGGATGTTCCCAAGAGGATATGGGGATCTAACAAGTATTTGGCGGTCTTTAGCTGAGGGAACTCTAGCAGAGGCCCAGTGATGGGTTTCAAGTAACCAGTAGGACATTTTATTTCATTTTTAAAAGTTATTTTGTCATATGTAGTACCCTACTTGAATGTCTGCTGGTAGAAAAGAAGAAGGCAACAGATCTGATTGTAGATGGTCGTGAGCTACCATCTGGTTGGTGGGAGTTAACTCATATCCTCTGTAAGTACAGTCAGTGTGCTTCAACTTTTAGTCTTCTGTCTCTTCCATTGTTGTGTTTTTAAGAAAGGGCCTCATTATGTATCTGTGACTGGCCTGGAATTCATTGAGATTCATGCTTTTGGCTCCTGAGTCCTGGGTTCAAATGCATGAAACACCATGATCATCTCAGGAATAAAATTTTATATTGTTAACATAAATAAGCATTAGTTTAGTTAAAATGGCTAGTGCTATGCATTCTGAGACAATAATTAATTTTTATTACATTTCTTATTCACACAAAATTGAGGTCGATTTTGTTTCTAAATTAAAAAGTAGTAAATTATGGGCTATAATTAGGGGTTATTGGCTAGTGTCTAGAATTCCTGATACTAAGAGATTTAAGTTCAGCCTCTCTTACCAACAAAGAAAAATAGGGCCTGAGTAGATATCTCAGTCAATAAATTACAAACACGAAGGACCAGAGATCAAGCAAAATGCTAAATCTAGAAGGGGATGATTAAAAGTTAAACTTGTGGGACATTTGATCATTATGTGAAAATAGGGTGCCTTTTACCTTGACTGCCTAAGACACTTAATTGGTTTAATAAAAAGTTAAACGGCCAATTGCTCAAAAGGAATGGTTAGGCAGGATTGCTGGGCTGAGAGAAAAACTCAGGGGAATGAATCTAGGCCTGGACCCATGCCAGGAAGACAAAGAGGGAGCTGCAAATACAGAATAATAGACAACAGGCTAATAGACATTTGTTAAGGTATAGGAAATTGTTGGGAACAAGGTTAAGTTAAAGGTCAATCATTCATAATTTAGAAATGTCTGTGTCATTATTTGGGGATGGAATATTCCAAGAAAATCTGACAAGAAAGTCCAACTACATAATAGCACTGGAAAGGTGAGAGAGATCTGTAAGTCTCAGTGGCAGAAAAGTTTACCTTCATAAATGTGAACCTGATAAATAAGATGGACAATTGGGATTGAATTGACTTTGATATGTGATCTCTCTATTGCACTGTCTCTGTCTGTCTGTGCTTCTGCCTCTCTCTCCCCATAAATAAACACAAACACCCACACCCACACCCACACCCACCCACACACACACACACATACACACACACACAGTAAACAAACAGATATATCCCATATTGTATTGTGGTTGGTTGTCTTCACCTATTCTATCCCTGTATGTGCCTTTTCTGTTTGTTTACTCGAGAAAGGGTTTCCCTGTGTAGCCCTGCCTGACCCCAAACTCACTTTGTGTACAAGGCTAGTCTAAAACTGAAGTGATGCCTACCTCAGCATCCCTTAATACAAACTGGCTCCTTATTTAGAATTAAGGCAAAAGCTGTCAGGTTTTTCAAATTGATAAATACAAGTGAATTGATACTGCATAATCTGAACACATATTACCTGCAAAAGCAATGTATGTAGTGCCACGATACTCTGCAATGACACAGAAAATACTCTTTGAAATTGACACATTCCATCTTTTTCAAAACTTGAATCTGAAGTTAGTTCAAATTTTCTCATACACAATATGATTTGTTATTAATATTGACAAACTGTTAATTCCTAAATTCTTAAAACAATCAAAATTGTTATGAGATACATAAAAGTCCAATGAAATTTCATGCGGGAATGAATGCAGCAGCATACCTTTGATTGCCTCAAAGTTGCCACATGTTGTTGGAACAGGTTCAGCTTCTCTACGGTGGGGTCAGAGGTGATATGCGAATCATATATAGGCCTATGAAGAAGTTTACATAGTATTTCATATTGTTATAAGAGTAGTTTATGTTTATGAATTCTGTCTGTTTTACATTTTTTGAGGAATTCTACATGAGTGTACAATTCTTTTCTAGTTAATGGACACTTGTCTGTTTTTTTTTTTTAATGAAACCAGATATGATTATAGTAAGGTGCAAGGATGGTAATGGAACTACAAAATAATAGGAATGCCAAATGGTTAAATTGACATACAAGGCAGTTTAAGCCTCGGGTGGTGTCACAATTTTTTAATTGTAGCACTTGGGAGACAGAAGTGCAGTGGTTATCTGTGAGTTGGAGACCACCCTTGAATACAAACTATGGGCTAAGATGGGCAGAGCTATTACACAGAGATAAACTGCCAAAAATGTAGGTTATGCCAAACAGAAAAAAATGAAAAAAGGATCACCTAATACTTCTAGCAAGAAAGAACAATTATGACTTTGTTTCGTGCTTGACTTCTCCTATGTGGTAAAAAAATAACTAGAGTCCCGATACTCCAACCTCCTTTTCAGGTTAAGATTACAGGTATCAGTCACCATGCTCAACTCCCTTTTACAATTCCTACTGTAGTAAAATATTCCTGACTTATAGCCCTGCGTGTAATATCTTTGGTAGTAAATACAGATTGCTCCAATTTATACTGTAGTAAAACACACCTGAATTATAGCCCTGCTCCAAGTTAACAACAATCTTAATGAAATTCCATCCCCACAAATGGGACAAAAGCAATATGTACTCAGCACAATCTATATTGCAAGTATAAACACAGCCAGTTTTTCACTGTCAATACAGTACTCAAATTACACAATACTTACACTAATATTCCCATGATCACCTCTTTTCCCATTACTATGAATACAGTAGATCCTGCCCCATTCCTGGTGGATAAAGAATGAAGTAGAGTGAATATTATTTATATATTGTAAAAATATAGTTTCACTAATCATTGATTAAAAACTGCCTTATATTCAGAGAAAACAGATGTGATTAGTATACTCCAAAGGTTCTCATGTGCCTAAATTCACATGAGTGAACTTGAGTGTTTAAGAAAAAAAAAAAGGATTTTTCATGTAGCACATCTACATCAATCATATTAACTTAAGGAAAATGGTCTAATGTCATGGTCTTCTTGAAGGATCAATTATCCTTACCTTTGAAAGGCAGTCTGACTATTGGTATTACTCCATTTACAGACATGGGTGGTATGATTCTACTTTACTAGTAATGGAACATGAGATACCTCAACATTATCATTCAGCTCTCCCTAGTGTCCCATATTTTCAGAATCATCCTGGATGGCTGAGTGGTACACAGGTTTGATCATTAAAGGAGCCACAAAGTTTTAAATTTGTCTGGTAACAACTATTTGTATCACTACATATACTCGGCTCTTATGTACCCATTTATTCTCTGGTGGTGGATGGTAGATCAGACATATATATGAAGAAGGAATGGAGGACAGAAATCAAGTTTGGGGTGATACTGTCTACCTGGGTTTTTGATATAAAGCCTAACTTACAAGACTATGAGATTCTTTCCTTCATGTATTTAAGTGTGTTGCTTGTGAATGTGGTGACCACTGAAGTCACAAGTCAGTGCTGGTTTCCCTGAAATAGCAGTTCAGTACAGTTATAGTCCACCACATGGGCTAGAAACTGAAACCTGCTCTTATTCAAGAGCAGAAAAGGCATGCAATTGAACAATGTATCTTAAGCTGCTGTCTTATTTTTACGTATTTTGGAGATGGAGTTTCTCAGTCCACCTATCTCTGCCTCTCAATGTTGAAGTTAGAAGTATATGCAAACATTATGTTTTTTCACTCGAGACAAGGTTCCTATATGATGCCCTGGCTGTCTTGAAACTTACTCTGTAGAACAGGCTGGCCTTTGAAGATCTTTCTGCCTCTGACTCTGCTTCCAAAGTACTGGTGTTAAAGGCATAATCCACAACCCAGCAATCTGGATAAATTTTCAAGAATTGTGAGGAGTGAATTGAGGTTTTCATGGCTTTGAGGGAAGCAGTTTTCAAATTAATCAATTTATTCAATGTTTCCTTACCCCTCTTTCAAACAAACACCAATGCCTCCCATTTCTCTGAAGTTAAAATATTATTATGCTCTGTAAAACAAAAGAAAAAAATTGTAAGCAGGGTGATAGGGTAACTGCCTTCCACATTTGTCATATATATCCCTCCTCCAACTAGAATGCTTTCCATTTGCAATGCTAAACTGACAACCTATGCCTCTGTCTTAGAAAACTACCAGCTGTTTTTTGAACATGACAAAATATAAGCCTAAACATATATAATTTTTTACTTTTACAAAAAAGTCCCATGCGAGAGGGTAGAGAGGGCAAAAGGGAGGGAAGGATGGAGGGAGGGCTTGGGGGGAGGGAGCGAGGGAGGGAGAGGGAACTGGGATCTACATGTAAAATAATAATAATAAAAAAAAATGCTTTGACTCCAAAATTTAAGTTGAAGAACAAGTTACTGGGGAAAAGTATTTCTATTTTTGTTTCCACAGAAAATGAAAAGATGTGGATTCCTTACAGACTAATGTGGTTTGATCACACCAGACCGCCTGAAACAGAGTACAGGCTGATCCTACATTCCAAACAGCTGGACAAAACAGCCCTACAGACTACAGCTAGGATATCTGAATCTTCTTCAAATCCCCCAAGACAGCGCCCCTTACCAGCAGGAAGTAGTTTGGAAAGAACGACGCCCAAATTCCCAAATATTGTGTATAAATGTTTGTTTTCATTTAATTGGACTTTGTTATATAAAATTAAATAAAAAATACTCTATATGCAAAAAAAAAAAAAAAAAAAAAAAAAACAAAAAAAGCCCCATGCATTTAGGTAGCTATGTGTAGTGCAAGTATATAATTGAAGCAGTTTTCAAATTAATCAATTTATTCAATGTTTCCTTACCCCGTCTGTCAAACAAACACCAATGCCTCACATTTCTCTATGCAAGTTTATAATTGCAGCACTTGGAAGTATGGACAGATGACTGCTAATACCTTCAAGTGGGCTTGGCTACAAAGCAAGACCCTGCCTCAAAACAAATAAGTATACATAAAGAGAATTAAATGTAACCATCTCATATTTAATTATTGAAAAATACAAACCTAAAACTGACACGAATGTTAACCTAACACCAACCCTAACCTAACGTTAACCTGAAGATAACCCTAAGCATAACCATAAACTAAGAAAAACACTAACCCAAACCGTGACTCTAACCAAATCTAACGTGACTCTAACGTAATCTAACACTATGACTAACACTAATACAACTCAACCCCTAAACCTCACATGATCACCAACCTTAAAGCTACCCTAACAATCCCTAATCTGAACCCTCCACCTAACCGTAACACTAACCATAACCATAACACTAACCCTAACACTAATATTAACACTAAACCTAAGCATAACATAACCTTAACCTAAACCTATTCCAATCCATGACACTAACCCTAACCTAAAGTTACATTAACCCTAACATTACCCCTGAAACTTAACCCTAACATAAACACTAACCCCAACCCTAAGCTAATCCTAACCCTAAAAGTAACCATAATATTACAACTAACTAAATGTAACAGCAGGCAAAACCCAACACGAAAACTAAAACTAACCCAAACCTTAAACTAACACCAATGCTAACCTAACATTAACACTGACCCTAAGCCTAACCCAAACCTAACACATGCACTTACCATGACCGTGACTCTAAGCAAACCACAATCTACTGCTAACACTAACACAAACTCAAACCCAAAACCTCACATTATCACCAGCCCTAACGCTAACACTATGCAATCCCTATTCTGAACCCTCCTCCTAACCATAACAATAACCATAACCATAACACTGACGCTACCACGAATATTAACCCTAATCCTACACATATCATAAGCCTAACCTAAACCTATTCCAATCCATAAAACTAACCCTAACCATAACACTAACTCTAAACATAGTGCTAACACAAACACTAAACAGAACACTCATTTTAACCACTAAACCTAACGATAAGATTAACACCAAGTAAACTATAAACCCCACTTAAACTCTAAAAAAAAACCTGAAACGTAACATTAACGCTAAAGTAACACACACCCAAACCCAACGATAACCTTAACCCTAACCCTAAGCCTAACCTAAACTTAACACTAAAACTAACACTAATAATAAACGTAATACTAACCTAACCCTAACACAAACCGTAACCGTATCACTTGCCCTGACCATACGACAAAAACTAATGCAAATTCTAACCGTAACCCTAAACCCACTAACAAACGCTACCCCTAACACTGACTGTAACACTGTCATAAACCTCACACTAACCCTAGCACGAAGCCTAACCCTAACCTTAACCCTAACCCAAATGCTAAAGTAACGCTCACCATAATGCTAAACCTAACCCTAACCATAAAACTAGCCATAAACCTAACAGAAAGTGAAACCACGGCGCTAAACCCAACCCTACACCTACCACTAACCCTAACGCTTACCATAATCATAAGCACTAACCCTAACCCTAAAACTAACAGTAAAATCTAGACATACCACTATCACTTAAACAGACCCTGAACTATCCATTCCCCTAGCATTAACAGCATCAATATACGTAATGCACACTAAAGCAAAACACTAACTCTAACCCTAACCTAAATTAACATTAACACTAACATCAACCTGAAAGTTAACCTAACAAAAACTGTAAACCTAACCCTAAACTAACTCTAACCCTAAACATAGCAATAATGCTACCACTAACTAAATGTATCGCACAGCCAAACCCAACAATAAACCTAAAACTGACACGAACGTTAACCTAACACCAACCCTAATCTAACGTTAACTTGAAGATAACCCTAAGCATAACCATAAACTAAGAAAAACACTAACCCAAACCGTGACTCTAACCAAATCTAACGTGACTCTAACCTTAATCTAACACTATGACTAACACTAATACAACTCAAACCCTAAACCTCACATGATCACCAACCTTAAAGCTAACCCTAACAATCACTAATCTGAACCCTCCACCTAACTGAAACACTAACCATAACCATAACACTAACCCTAACACTAATATTAAGACTAAAGCTAAGCATAACATAACCTTAACCAAAACCTATTCCAATCCATGACACTAACCCTCACCTAAAGGTACATTAACTCTAACCTTAACCCTGAAACTTAACCCTAACATAAACACTAACCCCAACCCTAAGCTAATCCTAACCCTAAAAGTAACCATAATATTACAACTAACTAAATGTAACGCCAGGCAAAACCCAACACAAAAACTAAAACTAACCCAAACCTTAACCTAACACCAATGCTAACCTAACATTAACACTGACCCTAAGCCTAACCCAAACCTAACACATGCACTTACCATGACCGTGACTCTAAGCAAACCACAATCTAATGCTAAGAATAACACTAACACAAACTCAAACCCAAAACCTGACATTATCACCAACCCTAACGCTAACACTAAGCAATCCCTATTCTGAACCCTCCTCCTAACCATAACAATAATCATAACCATAACACTAACACTAACACGAATATTAACCCTAATCCTACATATATCATAAGCCTAACCTAAACCTATTCCAATCCATAAAACTAACCCTAACCATAACACTAACTCTAAACATAGTGCTAACACAAACACTAAACAGAACACTCATTCTAACCACTAACCCTAATGATAACATTAACACTAACTAAACTATAAACCCCACTTTAACTCTGAAAGAAAAACCTGAAACCTAACATTAACGCTAAAGTAACACACACCCAAAACCAACGATAACGTTAACCCTAACCCTAAGCCTAACTTAAACTTAACACTAACACTAACACTAATAATATACATAATACTAACCTAACCCTAACACAAAGCGTAACCGTATCACTTGCCCTGACCATATGACAAAAACTAATGCAAATTCTAACCGTAACCCGAAACCCACTAACAAATGCTACCCCTAACACTGACTGTAACACTGTCATAAACCTCACACTAACCCTAGCACGAAGCCTAACCCTAACATTAACCCTAACCCAAATGCTAAAGTAACGCTCACAATAATGCTCAACATAATCCTAACCATAAAACTAGCCATAAACCTAACAGAAAGAGAAATCACAGCGTTAAACCCAACCCTACACCTACCACTAAGACTAACGGTTACCATAAACATAACCACTAACCCTAACACTAAAACTAACAGTAAAATCTAGACATACCACTATCACTGAAAATGACCCTGAACTATCCATTCCCCTAGCATTAACAGCATCATTATAGGTAATTCACACTAAACAAAACACTAACACTAACCCTAACCTAAACTAACATTAACACTAACATCAACCTGAAAGTTAACCCTAACAAAAACTGTAAACCTAACCCTAACCTAACTCTAACCCTAAACATAACAATAATGCTCCCACTAAGTAAATGTATTGCACAGCTAAAACCCAACACTAAACCGAAAACTGACACGACGTTAACCTAACACTAACCCTAACCTAACGCTAACCTGACGATAAACCTAAGCATAACCATAAACTAAGAAAAACACTAACCCGAACCGTGACTCTAACCAAATCTAACGTGACTCTAACCTTAATGTAACACTATGACTAACACTAACACAACTCAAATCCTAAACCTCACATGATCACCAACCTTAAAGCTAACTCTAACAATCACTAATCTGAACCCTCCACCTAACCGTAACACTAACCATAACCATAACACTAACCCTAACACTAATATTAAGACTATAGCTAAGCATAACATAACCTTAACCTAAACCTATTCCAATCCATGACACTAACCCTCACCTAAAGGTACATTAACTCTAACCTTAACCCTGAAACTTAACCCTAACATAAACACTAACCCCAACCCTAAGCTAATCCTAACCCTAAAAGTAAGCATAATATTACAACTAACTAAATGTAACGCCAGGCAAAACCCAACACGAAAACTAAAACTAACCCAAACCTTAACCTAACACCAATGCTAACCTAACATTAACACTGACTCTAAGCCTAACCCAAACCTAACACATGCACTTACCATGACCGTGACTCTAAGCAAACCACAATCTAATGCTAAGAATAACACTAACACAAACTCAAACCCAAAACCTGACATTATCACCAACCCTAACGCTAACACTAAGCAATCCCTATTCTGAACGCTCCTCCTAACCATAACAATAATCATAACCATAACACTAACACTAACACGAATATTAACCCTAATCCTACGTATATCATAAGCCTAACCTAAACCTATTCCAATCCATAAAACTAACCCTAACCATAACACTAACTCTAAACATAGTGCTAACACAAACACTAAACAGAACACTCATTCTAACCACTAACCCTAATGATAACATTAACACTAACTAAACTATAAACCCCACTTTAACTCTGAAAGAAAAACCTGAAACCTAACATTAACGCTAAAGTAACACACACCCAAAACCAACGATAACGTTAACCCTAACCCTAAGCCTAACTTAAACTTAACACTAACACTAACACTAATAATATACATAATACTAACCTAACCCTAACACAAAGCGTAACCGTATCACTTGCCCTGACCATACAACAAAAACTAATGCAAATTCTAACCGTAACCCGAAACCCACTAACAAACGCTACCCCTAACACTGACTGTAACCCTGTCATAAACCTCACACTAACCCTAGCACGAAGCCTAACCCTAACCTTAACCCTAACCCAAATGCTAAAGTAACGCTCACCATAATGCTAAACCTAACCCTAACCATAAAACTAGCCATAAACCTAACAGAAAGTGAAACCACGGCGCTAAACCCAACCCTACACCTACCACTAACCCTAACGCTTACCATAATCATAAGCACTAACCCTAACCCTAAAACTAACAGTAAAATCTAGACATACCACTATCACTTAAACAGACCCTGAACTATCCTTTCCCCTAGCATTAACAGCATCAATATACGTAATGCACACTAAAGCAAAACACTAACTCTAACCCTAACCTAAATTAACATTAACATCAACCTGAAAGTTAACCTAACAAAAACTGTAAACCTAACCCTAACCTAACTCTAACCCTGAACATAGCAATAATGCTACCACTAACTAAATGTATTGCACAGCCAAAACCCAACACTAAACCTAAAACTGACACGAACGTTAACCAAACACCAACCCTCACCTAATGGTAACCTGATGATAACCCTAAGCATAACCTTAACCTAAGACAAACACTAACCCAAACCGTGACTCTAACGAAATATAACGTGACTCTAACGTAATCTCACACTATGACTAACACTAACACAACTCAAACCCTAAAGCTCACATGATCACCAACCTTAAAGCTAACCCTAACAATCCCTAATTGGAACCCATCACCTAACCGTAACACTAACCATAACCATAACACTAACCCTAATAAAAATATTAAGACTAAAGCTAAGCATAACATAACCTTAACCTAAACCTATTCCAATCCATGACACTAACCCTTACCTAAAGTTACATTAAACCTAACATTACCCCTGAAACTTAACCCTAACATAAACACTAACCCCAACCCTAAGCTAATCCTAACCCTAAAAGTAACTATAATATTACAACTAACTAAATGTAACACCAGGCAAAACCCAACACGAAAACTAAAACTAACCCAAACCTTAACCTAACACCAATGCTAACCTAACATTAACACTGAACCCTAAGCCTAACCCAAACCTAACACATGCACTTACCATGACCGTGACTCTAAGCAAACCACAATCTAATACTAAGACTAACACGAACACAAACTCAAACCCAAAACCTCACATTATCACCAACCCTAACTCTAACACTAAGCAATCCCTATTCTGAACCCTCCTCCTAACCATAACAATAACCATAACCATAACACTGACGCTACCACGAATATTAACCCTAAACCTAAGCATATCATAAGCCTAACCTAAACCTATTCCAATCCATAAAACTAACCCTAACCATAACACTAACTCTAAACATAGTGCTAACACAAACACTAAACAGAACACTCATTCTAACCACTAACCCTAACGATAACATTAACACTAACTAAACTATAAACCCCACTTTAACTTTAAAAAAAAAACCTGAAACCTAACATTAACGCTAAAGTATCACACACCCAAAACCAACGATAACCTTAACCCTAACTCTAAGCCTAACCTAATCTTAACACTAACACTAACACTAATAATATACATAATACTAACGTAACCCTAACACAAAGCGTAACCGTATCACTTGCCCTGACCATACGACAAAAACTAATGCAAATTCTAACCATAACCCGAAACCCACTAACAAAGGCTACCCCTAACACTGACTGTAACACTGTCATAAACCTCACACTAACCCTAGCACGAAGCCTAACCCTAACCTTAACCCTAACCCAAATGCTAAAGTAACGCTCACCATAATGCTAAACCTAACCCTAACCATAAAACTAGCCATAAACCTCACAGAAAGTGAAACCACGGCGCTAAACCCAACCCTACACCTACCACTAACCCTAACGCTTACCATAAACATAAGCACTAACCCTAACCCTAAAACTAACAGTAAAATCTAGACATACCACTATCACTTAAACAGACCCTGAACTATCCATTCCCCTAGCATTAACAGCATCAATATACGTAATGCACACTAAAGCAAAACACTAACTCTAACCCTAACCTAAATTAACATTAACACTAACATCAACCTGAAAGTTAACCTAACAAAAACTGTAAACCTAACCCTAACCTAACTCTAACCCTAAACATAGCAATAATGCTACCACCAACTAAATGTATCGCACAGCCAAACCCAACAATAAACCTAAAACTGACACGAACGTTAACCTAACACCAACCCTAACCTAACGTTAACTTGAAGATAACCCTAAGCATAACCATAAACTAAGACAAACACTAACACAAACCGTGACTCTAACCAAATCTGACGTGAATCCAACGTAATCTAACACTATGACTAACACTAACACAACTCAAACCCTACACCTCACATGATCACCAACCTTAAAGCTACCCTAACAATCCCTAATCTGAACCCTCCACCTAACCGTAACACTAACCATAACCATAACACTAACCCTAACACAAATATTAAGACTAAAGCTAAGCATAACATAACCTTAACCTAAACCTATTCCAATCCATGACACTAACCCTAACCTAAAGTTACATTAACCCTAACATTACCCCTGAAACTTAACCCTAACATAAACACTAACCCCAACCCTAAGCTAATCCTAACACTAAAAATAACCATAATATTACAACTAACTAAATGTAACACCAGGCAAAACCCAACACGAAAACTAAAACTAACCCAAACCTTAACCTAACACCAATGCTAACCTAACATTAACACTGACACTAAGCCTAACCCAAACCTAACACATGCACTTACCATAACCGTGACTCTAAGCAAACCACAATCTAATGCTAACACTAACACAAACTCAAACCCAAAACCTGACATTATCACCAACCCTAACGCTAACACTAAGCAATCCCTATTCTGAACCCTCCTCCTAACCATAACAATAACCATAACCATAACACTGACGCTACCACGAATATTAACCCTAATCCTAAGCATATCATAAGCCTAACCTAAACCTATTCCAATCCATAAAACTAACCCTAACCATAACACTAACTCTAAACATAGTGCTAACACAAACACTAAACAGAACACTCATTCTAACCACTAACCCTAACGATAAGATTAACACCAAGTAAACTATAAACCCCACTTAAACTCTAAAAAAAAACCTGAAACATAACATTAACGCTAAAGTAACACACACCCAAACCCAACGATAACCTTAACCCTAACCCTAAGCCTAACCTAAACTTAACACTAACACTAACACTAATAATAAACGTAATACTAACCTAACCCTAACACAAAGCGTAACCGTATCACTTCACTGACCATACGACAAAAACTAATGCAAACTCTAACCGTAACCCTAAACCCACTAACAAAGGCTACCCCTAACACTGACTGTAACCCTGTCATAAACCTCACACTAACCCTAGCACGAAGCCTAACCCTAACGATAACCCTAACCCAAATCCTAAAGTAACGCTCACCATAATGCTCAACCTAACCCTAACCATAAAACTAGCCATAAACCTAACAGAAAGTGAAACCACGGCGTTAAACCCAACCCTACACCTACCACTAAGACTAACGGTTACCATAATCATAACCACTAACCCTAACCCTAAAACTAACAGTAAAATCTAGACATTCCACTATCACTGAAAATGACCCTGAGCTATCCATTCCCCTAGCATTAACAGCATCATTATAGGTAATTCACACTAAACAAAACACTAACACTAACCCTAACCTAAACTAACATTAACACTAACATCAACCTGAAAGTTAACCTAACAAAAACTGTAAACCTAACCCTAAACTAACTCTAACCCTAAACATAGCAATAATGCTACCACTAACTAAATGTATCGCACAGCCAAACCCAACAATAAACCTAAAACTGACACGAACGTTAACCTAACACCAACCCTAACCTAACGTTAACTTGAAGATAACCCTAAGCATAACCATAAACTAAGAAAAACACTAACCCAAACCGTGACTCTAACCAAATCTAACGTGACTCTAACCTTAATCTAACACTATGACTAACACTAATACAACTCAAACCCTAAACCTCACATGATCACCAACCTTAAAGCTAACCCTAACAATCACTAATCTGAACCCTCCACCTAACCGTAACACTAACCATAACCATAACACTAACCCTAACACTAATATCAAGACTAAAGCTAAGCATAACATAACCTTAACCTAAACCTATTCCAATCCATGACACTAACCCTCACCTAAAGATACATTAACTCTAACCTTAACCCTGAAACTTAACCCTAACATAAACACTAACCCCAACCCTAAGCTAATCCTAACCCTAAAAGTAACCATAATATTACAACTAACTAAATGTAACGCCAGGCAAAACCCAACACAAAAACTAAAACTAACCCAAACCTTAACCTAACACCAATGCTAACCTAACATTAACACTGACCCTAAGCCTAACCCAAACCTAACACATGCACTTACCATGACCGTGACTCTAAGCAAACCACAATCTAATGCTAAGAATAACACTAACACAAACTCAAACCCAAAACCTGACATTATCACCAACCCTAACGCTAACACTAAGCAATCCCTATTCTGAACCCTCCTCCTAACCATAACAATAACCATAACCATAACACTAACACTAACACGAATATTAACCCTAATCCTACACATATCATAAGCCTAACCTAAACCTATTCCAATCCATAAAACTAACCCTAATCATAACACTAACTCTAAACATAGTGCTAACACAAACACTAAACAGAACACTCATTCTAACCACTAACCCTAATGATAACATTAACACTAACTAAACTATAAACCCCACTTTAACTCTGAAAAAAAAACCTGAAACCTAACATTAACGCTAAAGTAACACACACCCCAAAACCAACGATAACGTTAACCCTAACCCTAAGCCTAACCTAAACTTAACACTAACACTAACACTAATAATATACATAATACTAACCTAACCCTAACACAAAGCGTAACCGTATCACTTGCCCTGACCATACGACAAAAACTAATGCAAATTCTAACCGTAACCCGAAACCCACTAACAAAGGCTACCCCTAACACTGACTGTAACACTGTCATAAACCTCACACTAACCCTAGCACGAAGCCTAACCCTAACCTTAACCCTAACCCAAATGCTAAAGTAACGCTCACCATAATGCTAAACCTAACCCTAACCATAAAACTAGCCATAAACCTAACAGAAAGTGAAACCACGGCGCTAAACCCAACCCTACACCTACCACTAAGACTAACGGTTACCATAATCATAACCACTAACCCTAACCCTAAAACTAACAGTAAAATCTAGACATACCACTATCACTGAAAATGACCCTGAACTATCCATTCCCCTAGCATTAACAGCATCATTATAGGTAATTCACACTAAACAAAACACTAACACTAACCCTAACCTAAACTAACATTAACACTAACATCAACCTGAAAGTTAACCCTAACAAAAACTGTAAACCTAACCCTAACCTAACTCTAACCCTAAACATAACAATAATGCTCCCACTAAGTAAATGTATTGCACAGCTAAAACCCAACACTAAACCGAAAACTGACACGACGTTAACCTAACACTAACCCTAACCTAACACTAACCTGACGATAAACCTAAGCATAACCATAAACTAAGAAAAACACTAACCCAAACCGTGACTCTAACCAAATCTAACGTGACTCTAACCTTAATGTAACACTATGACTAACACTAACACAACTCAAACCCTAAACCTCACATGATCACCAACCTTAAAGCTAACTCTAACAATCACTAATCTGAACCCTCCACCTAACCGTAACACTAACCATAACCATAACACTAACCCTAACACTAATATTAAGACTATAGCTAAGCATAACATAACCTTAACCTAAACCTATTCCAATCCATGACACTAACCCTCACCTAAAGATACATTAACTCTAACCTTAACCCTGAAACTTAACCCTAACATAAACACTAACCCCAACCCTAAGCTAATCCTAACCCTAAAAGTAACCATAATATTACAACTAACTAAATGTAATGCCAGGCAAAACCCAACACGAAAACTAAAACTAACCCAAACCTTAACCTAACACCAATGCTAACCTAACATTAACACTGACTCTAAGCCTAACCCAAACCTAACACATGCACTTACCATGATCGTGACTCTAAGCAAACCACAATCTAATGCTAAGAATAACACTAACACAAACTCAAACCCAAAACCTGACATTATCACCAACCCTAACGCTAACACTAAGCAATCCCTATTCTGAACCCTCCTCCTAACCATAACAATAACCATAACCATAACACTAACACTAACACGAATATTAACCCTAATCCTACGTATATCATAAGCCTAACCTAAACCTATTCCAATCCATAAAACTAACCCTAACCATAACACTAACTCTAAACATAGTGCTAACACAAACACTAAACAGAACACTCATTCTAACCACTAACCCTAATGATAACATTAACACTAACTAAACTATAAACCCCACTTTAACTCTGAAAGAAAAACCTGAAACCTAACATTAACGCTAAAGTACCACACACCCAAAACCAACGATAACGTTAACCCTAACCCTAAGCCTAACTTAAACTTAACACTAACACTAACACTAATAATATACATAATACTAACCTAACCCTAACACAAAGCGTAACCGTATCACTTGCCCTGACCATACAACAAAAACTAATGCAAATTCTAACCGTAACCCTAAACCCACTAACAAACGCTACCCCTAACACTGACTGTAACACTGTCATAAACCTCACACTAACCCTAGCACGAAGCCTAACCCTAACCTTAACCCTAACCCAAATGCTAAAGTAACGCTCACCATAATGCTAAACCTAACCCTAACCATAAAACTAGCCATAAACCTAACAGAAAGTGAAACCACGGCGCTAAACCCAACCCTACACCTACCACTAACCCTAACGCTTACCATAATCATAAGCACTAACCCTAACCCTAAAACTAACAGTAAAATCTAGACATACCACTATCACTTAAACAGACCCTGAACTATCCTTTCCCCTAGCATTAACAGCATCAATAACGTAATGCACACTAAAGCAAAACACTAACTCTAACCCTAACCTAAATTAACATTAACACTAACATCAACCTGAAAGTTAACCTAACAAAAACTGTAAACCTAACCCTTACCTAACTCTAACCCTGAACATAGCAATAATGCTACCACTAACTAAATGTATCGCACAGCCAAAACCCAACACTAAACCTAAAACTGACACGAACGTTAACCTAACACCAACCCTCACCTAATCGTAACCTGATGATAACCCTAAGCATAACCATAACCTAAGACAAACACTAACCCAAACCGTGACTCTAACGAAATATAACGTGACTCTAACGTAATCTCACACTATGACTAACACTAACACAACTCAAACCCTAAAGCTCACATGATCACCAACCTTAAAGCTAACCCTAACAATCCCTAATCTGAACCCTCCACCTAACCGTAACACTAACCATAACCATAACACTAACCCTAATAAAAATATTAAGACTAAAGCTAAGCATAACATAACCTTAACCTAAACCTATTCCAATCCATGACACTAACCCTTACCTAAAGTTACATTAAACCTAACATTACCCCTGAATCTTAACCCTAACATAAACACTAACCCCAACCCTAAGCTAATCCTAACCCTAAAAGTAACCATAATATTACAACTAACTAAATGTAACACCAGGCAAAACCCAACACGAAAACTAAAACTAACCCAAACCTTAACCTAACACCAATGCTAACCTAATATTAACACTGAACCCTAAGCCTAACCCAAACCTAACACATGCACTTACCATGACCGTGACTCTAAGCAAACCACAATCTAATACTAAGACTAACACGAACCCAAACTCAAACCCAAAACCTCACATTATCACCAACCCTAACTCTAACACTAAGCAATCCCTATTCTGAACCCTCCTCCTAACCATAACAATAACCATAACCATAACACTGACGCTACCACGAATATTAACCCTAAACCTAAGCATATCATAAGCCTAACCTAAACCTATTCCAATCCATAAAACTAACCCTAACCATAACACTAACTCTAAACATAGTGCTAACACAAACACTAAACAGAACACTCATTCTAACCACTAACCCTAACGATAACATTAACACTAACTAAACTATAAACCCCACTTTAACTTTAAAAGAAAAACCTGAAACCTAACATTAACGCTAAAGTATCACACACCCAAAACCAACGATAACCTTAACCCTAACTCTAAGCCTAACCTAATCTTAACACTAACACTAACACTAATAATATACATAATACTAACCTAACCCTAACACAAAGCGTAACCGTATCACTTGCCCTGACCATATGACAAAAACTAATGCAAATTCTAACCGTAACCAGAAACCCACTAACAAACGCTACCCCTAACACTGACTGTAACACTGTCATAAACCTCACACTAACCCTAGCACGAAGCCTAACCCTAACCTTAACCCTAACCCAAATGCTAAAGTAACGCTCACCATAATGCTAAACCTAACCCTAACCATAAAACTAGCCATAAACCTAACAGAAAGTGAAACCACGGCGCTAAACCCAACCCTACACCTACCACTAACCCTAACGCTTACCATAATCATAAGCACTAACCCTAACCCTAAAACTAACAGTAAAATCTAGACATACCACTATCACTTAAACAGACCCTGAACTATCCATTCCCCTAGCATTAACAGCATCAATATACGTAATGCACACTAAAGCAAAACACTAACTCTAACCCTAACCTAAATTAACATTAACACTAACATCAACCTGAAAGTTAACCTAACAAAAACTGTAAACCTAACCCTAACCTAACTCTAACCCTAAACATAGCAATAATGCTACCACTAACTAAATGTATCGCACAGCCAAAACCCAACAATAAACCTAAAACTGACACGAACGTTAACCTAACACCAACCCTAACCTAACGTTAACTTGAAGATAACCCTAAGCATAACCATAAACTAAGACAAACACTAACACAAACCGTGACTCTAACCAAATCTGACGTGAATCCAACGTAATCTAACACTATGACTAACACTAACACAACTCAAACCCTACACCTCACATGATCACCAACCTTAAAGCTAACCCTAACAATCCCTAATCTGAACCCTCCACCTAACCGTAACACTAACCATAACCATAACACTAACCCTAACACAAATATTAAGACTAAAGCTAAGCATAACATAACCTTAACCTAAACCTATTCCAATCCATGACACTAACCCTAACCTAAAGTTACATTAACCCTAACATTACCCCTGAAACTTAACCCTAACATAAACACTAACCCCAACCCTAAGCTAATCCTAACACCAAAATTAACCATAATATTACAACTAACTAAATGTAACACCAGGCAAAACCCAACACGAAAACTAAAACTAACCCAAACCTTAACCTAACACCAATGCTAACCTAACATTAACACTGACACTAAGCCTAACCCAAACCTAACACATGCACTTACCATAACCGTGACTCTAAGCAAACCACAATCTAATGCTAAGAATAACACTAACACAAACTCAAACCCAAAACCTCACATTATCACCAACCCTAACGCTAACACTAAGCAATCACAATTCTGAACCCTCCTCCTAACCATAACAATAACCATAACCATAACACTGACGCTAACACGAATATTAACCCTAATCCTAAGCATATCATAAGCCTAACCTAAACCTATTCCAATCCATAAAACTAACCCTAACCATAACACTAACTCTAAACATAGTGCTAACACAAACACTAAACATAACACCCATTCTAACCACTAACCCTAACGATAACATTAACACTAACTAAACTATAAACCCCACTTTAACTTAAAAAAAAAACTGAAACCTAACATTAACGCTAAAGTATCACACACCCAAAACCAACGATAACCTTAACCCTAACCCTAAGCCTAACCTAATCTTAACACTAACACTAACACTAATAATAAACGTAATACTAACCTAACCCTAACACAAAGCCTAAACGTATCACTTGACCTGACCATACGACAAAAACTAATGCAAACTCTAACCGTAACCCGAAACCCACTAACAAACGCTACCCCTAACACTGACTGTAACACTGTTATAAACCTCACACTAACCCTAGCACGAAGCCTAACCCTAACGTTAACCCTAACCAAAATCATAAAGTAACGCTCACCATAATGCTCAACCTAACCCTAACCATAAAACTAGCCATAAACCTAACAGAAAGTGAAACCACGGTGCTAAACCCAACCCTACACCTACCACTAACCCTAACGCTTACCATAATCATAAGCACTAACCCTAACCCTAAAACTAACAGTAAAATCTAGACATACCACTATCACTTAAACAGACCCTGAACTATCCATTCCCCTAGCATTACCAGCATCAATATACATAATGCAAACTAAAGCAAAACACTAACACTAACCCTAACCTAAACTAACATTAACACTAACATCAACCTGAAAGTTAACCTAACAAAAACTGTAAACCTAACCCTAACCTAACTCTAACCCTAAACATGACAATAATGCTCCCACTAAGTAAATGTATCGCACAGCTAAAACCCAACACTAAACCGAAAACTGACACGAACGTTAACCTAACACTAACCCTAACCTAATCGCTAACCTGATGATAAACCTAAGCATAACCATAACCTAAGAAAAACACTAACCCAAACCGTGACTCTAATCAAATCTAACGTGACTCTAACGTAATCTAACACTATGACTAACACTAACACAACTCAAACCCTAAACCTCACATGATCACCAACCTTAAAGCTAACCCTAACAATCCCTAATCTGAACCCTCCACCTAACCATAACACTAACCATAACAATAACACTAACCCTAACACTAATATTAAGACTAAAGCTAAGCATAACATAACCTTAACCTAAACCTATTCCAATCCATGACACTAACCCTAACCTAAAGTTACATTAACCCTAACATTAACCCTGAAACTTAACCCTAACATAAACACTAACCCCAACACTAAGCTAATCCTAACCCTAAAAGTAACAATAATATTACAACTAACTAAATATAACGCCAGTCAAGCCCTAACACGAAAACTAAAACTAACCCAAATCTTAACCTAACACCAATCCTAACCTAACACTAACACTGAACCGTAAGCCTAACCCAAACCTAACACATGCACTTACCATGACCGTGACTCTAAGCAAACCACAATCTAATGCTAAGACTAACACGAACACAAACTCAAACACAAAACCTCACATTATCACCATCCCTAACGCTAACACTAAGCAATCCCTATTCTGAACCCTCCTCCTAACCATAACAATAACCATAACCATAACACTGACGCTACCACGAATATTAACCCTAATCCTACACATATCATAAGCCTAACCTAAACCTATTCCAATCCATAAAACTAACCCTAACCATAACACTAACTCTAAACATAGTGCTAACACAAACAATAAACAGAACACTCATTCTAACCACTAACCCTAATGATAACATTAACACTAACTAAACTATAAACCCCACTTTAACTCTAAAAAAAAAACCTGAAACCTAACATTAACGCTAAAGTAACATACACCCAAAACCCAACAATAACCTTAACCCTAACCCTAAGCCTAACCTAAACTTAACACTAACACTAACACTAATAATATACGTAAAACTAACCTAACGCTAACACAAAGCATAACCGTATAACTTGACCTGACCATAGGACAAAAACTAATGCAAACTCTAACCGTAACCCCAAACCCACTAACAAACGCTACCACTAACACTGAATGTAACCCTGTCATAAACGTCACACTAACCCTAGCACGAAGCCTAACCCTAACCTTAACCCTAACCCAAATCCTAAAGTAACGCTCACCATAATGCTAAACCTAACCCTATACATAAAACTAGCCATAAACCTAACAGAAAGTGAAACCACGGCGCTAAACCCAACCCTACACCTACCACTAACCCTAACGCTTACCATAATCGTAAGCACTAACCCTAACCCTAAAACTAACAGTAAAATCTAGACATACCACTATCACTTAAACTGACCCTGAACTATCTATTCCCCTAGCATTAACAGCATCAATATACGTAATGCACACTAAAGCAAAAACACTAACACTAACCCTAACCTAAACTAACATTAAGACTAACATCAACCTGAAAGTTAACCCTAACAAAAACTGTAAATCTAACCCTAACCTATCTCTAACCCTAAACATAACAATAATGCTACCACCTACTAAATGTATCGCACAGCCAAAACCCAACACTAAATCTAAAACTGACACGAACGTTAACCTAACACCAACCCTAACCTAAAGCTAACACTGACGATAACCCTAAGCATAACCATTACCTAAGACAAACACTAACCCAAACCGTGACTCTAACCAAATCTAACGTGACTCTAACGTAATCTATCACTATGACTAACACTAACACAACTAAAACCATAAACCTCACATGATCACCAACCTTAAAGCTAACCCTAACAATCCCTAATCTGAACCCTCCACCGAACCGTAACACTAACCATAACCATAACACTAACCTTAACACTAATATTAAGACTAAACCTAAGCATAACATAACCTTAACCTAAAACTATTCCAATCCTTGACACTAACCCTAACCTAAATAATTAACCCTAACATTACCCCTGAAACTTAACCCTAACATAAACACTAACCCCAACCCTAAGCTAATCCTAACCCTAAAAGTAACCATAATACTACAACTAACTAAATGTAATGCCCAGCCAAAACCCAACACAAAAACTAAAACTAACCCAAACCTTTACCTAACACCAATCCTAACACTAACACTGAACCCTAAGCCTAACCCAAACCTAACACATGCACTTACCATAACCGTGACTCTAAGCAAACCACAATCTAATGCTAAGACTAACACTAACACAAACTCATACCCAAAACCTCACATTATCACCAACCCTAACGATAACACTAAGCAATCCCTATTCTGAACCCTCCTCCTAACCATAACAATAACCATAACCATAACACTAACACTAACCCGAATATTAACCCTAATCCTAAGCATATCATAAGCCTAACCTAAACCTATTCCAATCCATAAAACTAACCCTAACCATAACACTAACTCTAAACATAGTGCTAACACAAACACTAAACAGAACACTCATTCTAACCACTAACCCTAACGATAACATTAACACTAACTAAACTATAACCTAAATTTACCTCTAAAAAAAACCTGAAACCTAACCCTACCACTAATAATAACGCTAAAGTAGCACGAACCCATAACCCAACAATAACCTTAACTCTAACCCTAGGCCTAACCTAAAGTTAACACTAAAACTAACACTAATAATAAAAACCTAACCCTAACACAAAGCATAACCGTATCACTTGATCTGACCATACTACTAAACCAATGCAAACTTTGACCTTATCCCTAAACGAACTAAGAAACACTACCCCTAATACTAACTGTAACCCTAACAAAATCGAATGGTAACCATAACAAGAAGCCTAACCCTAACCTAAACCCTAACCCAAATACTAAACTAACGGTCACCATAAAGCTAAAGCTAACCCTAACCATATAACTAACCATAACCTTAAGAGATAGTGTAACCACGGCGATAAACCCAACCCTACACTTAACAATAACCCTTATTCTTACCATAATCTTTACCACTAACCCTATACCTAAAACTAACACTATAAATCTAGACATACCACTATCACTTAAACTGACCCTGAACTATCCATTACACTAGCATTAACAGTATCACTTTACGTATTGCAATTAAAACAAAATACTAACACGAACCCTAACCTAAACTAACATTAACACTAACATCAAACTGAAATTTAACCCTAACAAAAACTGTAAACCTAACCCTAACCTAACTCTAACCGTAACATAACAATAATGCTACCACTAACTAAATGTTTCACACAGCCAAAACATAACACTAAACCTAAAATTAACACGAACGTTAACCTAACACCAACGCTAACCAAACGCTAACACTGACGATAACCCTAAGCATAACCATAAGCTAGGACAAACACTAAACCAATCCGTGACTCTAACCAAACTGTAATCTAACACTAAGTCTAACACTAACATAACACAAACCCTAAACCTCACATTATCACCCACGTTAAAGCTAACCCTAACCATCCCTACTCTGAACCCTCCACCTAACCATAACACTAACCATAACCATAATACCATAGCACAGCTACATCCCTGCAGCCCCTCTGGGGTTGTCTTAGCAGCACGTGGCCCCTAATAAGACCCCTCCACTGATTGTCTTGCATTTTGCCATCCATAGTTGCCAAGCATCCACTGCCTGGTGTCCTCACCTGCAATGGCCGCCTTGGGTTGGTAGCTGGAGAAGACCTTGCTGTCTGTCAGATGGGTGAGGCATGGCCACTGTGTGTCCAAGCAGGATCCCCATACCCAGCATCATCAGCAGCATGAAGAAGTAGAGAACTGACCACAGCTGGGACACTTCCATGCTTCTAATGGCCTCAGTGTAGACGATAAAGACCAGGCCCATGCCCTGGACAGCCTGCAGATGATTAATAGACACCAGATACTCGTGTGAGTCAGAGGGGACAAGAGTGGAACACCATAGTTCGGACGTGGAAGGTCTCTCCTCCATGTGTTGCTGCACACTTCCAGGTGTGTAACTGTAACACCAAAAATAAAAACCCAGATACAGATATTGGGGTTCAAGCATCAAGCTGAAGGTCAGAGCAGCAAAGCAGCCAAGACACTAGCCCTTACTTCTACCTCAGTCTAAAAGGGGGTGATCCTGTCCCTGCAAGATCTCTAGTAAACCTCAGAATGCTGCCTCTCCTCAGGGTGCCTAGAGACCAAATCTCACAATGCAGCCTGAGACATTGGGTTTCTGTTTTTTATATGCCTCTCTAGAGCTGGGATTAAAGGCATGAGCTCTGGTAATCTTATAGACTGATTCACTCTAGTGTATCCCTGGGGGGTTTCAAACTCACAGAAATCCACCCAAAGCGTGTGCCACCACTGCCTGGCTAGCTGGTATGGATGCTGGGATTAAAGGTATGTGTCACCTTTGGCTGATTGCAATAGCTTTTGACTGGCTTTGCTTTTTGAATCCTCGGGCAAGCTTTGACAAATCATACATAATATATCACCACATATAAATTTGTGGACTTTCAGAGCTGGGCTCTCACTGGAGATAGTAGACCATTGGGTGAGTGCCTTGAAGTTTTGTAGCCCGCTGTCACTTCCTGTCTGTTCTTGGCTTCCTTGCCCATCAATAGTTAGAGTCTTAGGCTCATGAGTCTATTGTCATGAATTGTACAATCCTTCTCCACCATGATAGATTGTACCTCTCACTCAGGAGAGCAAAATAAGTACCTCCCTCATGACCGCGTTAGGTATTTGGTTATAGCAACACAATTTTTTATTGAACGATACATAAATGTAAATAAGCTCAGTGGAGTAAGCACAGTGGGAATAGTAGGCTTCAGAAACAGATAAGTATAACATGACTCTGAGATTTTTAACTGAATATTAGATATCACACAACAATTATTTCACTATTATTAGCAGGAGCCATCAATTCTAAACAATGTCCGTGTTAAAATACTCCCTATTGGGGTACTCTGATCTCACTTTCCTGCCCATGACTACCACCGAAAGCAACACATCAAAGACAATTGGAATCAATGACTTAGAAACAACAATAATGTTTTCAATGATTAACATAATTATTGGTTTAAATGGTCACTGTAATGTTAATATTGGATTAGTTATGGCTGAAGAGAGAAGGAGTAGACAGGGAGTTATTTCTCATGGTAATTCTATTCAATCAAATGTAGTTCGACTGAAATATGCAAAAATTAGACTAATGGTGTCTGTATACACTGTGAACCTTATTCTATCTTGATGTGTAATGGACTTCAATCGTAGAACAAGCTGCTGAACCTCAGATAATCACATCAGCTAGCCTGTGCGTGCCAGGTAGCCAACTGCTTGAAACAAGGTTCAAAAAAGCAAATACAAGTTTTACCCAACGAGCACTCTGTATACATCATTGCCATTTTCTTTTTAAAATTTTATTTCATATGTATTGGTGTTTTGCTTACATGCATGTGTGTGTGTGCGCGCACGTGCGTGTGTGTTTGTGTGTGTTTGTGTATGTGTGTGAGACAGACCGACAGAGAGAGAGACACACACACACACACACAGAGAGAGAGAGAGAGAGAGAGAGAGAGAGAGAGAGAGAGAGAAATGCTCTGAAGGTTGAGTTAAAGGTAGCTGTAGCATGCCTTGTGGGTGCTGAGAATAGAACCCATGTCCTCTGGAAAAGCAGCTAGTTTTCTGAACCACTGAGCTTCATGTCCACTTTCTGTACATTATTTTCTTTTCTTGTGGTATCCTGCACATGTTAGGGTAGAACATGTTTAATTTCATTTTGCCCAGTATGTTTTCTAACTATAGAGTCAAGCCAATTAAGGTCTATGAGAGTAATTCTGTCTTACCTGTCTCTCTCCATGCCCTCCTCCTCCCTCCACCCCCTCCCCTTTGGAGTTAGCTGGCTGAGGCAGAGCAAGGAGACTTTTGTTACTGACAGCCACTAGGTGGTGCTGCTGCCTCCTGAATGAGCCAAAGCTTCCTCCTGTCTGCTGTTTGGGTCACCAGCAGAAGTGCAAGATTCCCTGAGTTCCTACCTCCTCCCCATTGCTTTACATCACTTCTAGGATATATCTGTGTCCCTTCTTCAGTCACCCCAAGAGCTGAGGTCCTGGCCTCTCTTTGACTTTATTCTAATCTGAAACATCCACTTCCTGGCCTGTCCCGTTCTCCCTGAAAACTGGCATTTTTTCCTAGATGACCATTTAAACTTCTTAACCTTGGGTGATCCAGAAACTGGTCACCATATCTTTTAAAGCTTGAAAATGTCATAAGCTGAGGGAGTGCATAAGAGTAGAGGATAAAATAAGTCAGTTTGGAAATGCCACAAATTATAAGCCTTTTCTTTGGTTCACAAACCTTTTCATGGCAGAATACTTGCGAGGGTTGTGGGAAAGGGGGAGCCAACATTCTCAATACCTAACTTACTGGAGATGACTCAGTATGTCATGGGACCCTGGCTCTTCTTCAAGAGACAGTGGGGAGTGTTTCTCAATGGACAGCCTGCCGTTTAGAGCGTCATGGCTGGTTTTTACCTAAACCAAAACCATCAGAAAAATCTAAGGTAGAGGAAGGCATGGCACAGCTCTTTGACCCAGATCACACCCAAACAACCTCTGAATCCCCTTATATGACCTCACTCAACAGGGCTGGGTGAGTGGAGGGCATGAGTTTCCCCAGGGTTCCTTGTTGCAGCTGATGCTGCTGCTGGTGCTTGGCAGAAAATTGGAAATCCAAACACCCCACCAGTGGTTCTCAGCATGTAGTCCCAGAACACCAAGGAATGTCTGAGATGTTGGACTTCAACCCAGGCCCCCTCGCTTAAAACATCTTCAGGCACTCGTCCAGTTTTCACAAGATACCCCTATGATATGATAACGCCCAGGCTTGGAGGCTGCCCTAATTAGGAATATCGGCCCCAGAAATATATCCCATCACCGGGGAGGTAAAACATATCCCAGTGCTGGCCAGGGCAACAAGGTAAAAAACTGACACGTCCATGGGCTGTCTTTTCAAACTGGACTCCAGTCAGGTTTCTTGAAAAGCTCTGATGGTGGAAGATCACAGAATCTAGTCCTGGAGACTGAGTCCCATCCCAGAAAGCCACAAATAGAGCAGGGCTAGCAGGCAAACACACCACGATACAACATGGGAAAGGAAAAAAAAAAAAAAAAAGGAAACGTTTAGAAAAAGAAACTGTTGGATACAGGTAAACTGAGGAAGTAAGTGATAGCTGAGATCAGAGGGCAGAGACTAAACTGCCAGTTCTGGTATCTAAAACTGAAATGCGCATAGAGGAAAGATGATTTTCTTCTGGATGTTTCCCTACAGATTCTCTGCCCTCTATAGCAGGCAGGTTCTGGAGTCTCCTTACCTCTTTAGCCCATACACTTAGCACACAGCTAGGATCTCCACCACGATGCGGAGCAGCAGGGACAGCGTGCCTGCAGCGTCATTGAAGATGTCAAACCAGTATTTCCCAGCCTCTATGGTGAACTCTATGCCGATGGCACAGTTGATGTGGCACACCTGACCAGGAGCACCAGATTGCAGCTCATCTCTCTGAGACTCCCTGAGTCATCCCACATTAGATGTCAACAAGAGCCATAGATACCTAGGTTTGCTGTGGAGGGCGAGTCCCCACATCAGCTTTAAGGGCTGCTTTGCAGGGGATTTCATAGCAGGAAAACAACAACAGTTAGGTTGTTGCACTTTAGGGGACATCATAATGGCTGAAAGTCTAGGAATGCTGAACATACCAAAACATAGACCTTGAGACTGTGAGAATTGGACTGAAATGTGGTGTGGGGTCCTAGAGAAGGATTGGTTTGGGAGGAAATTACAATTTACATAGCTGCTATCACTTGCTTGGGTCTGGTCATCAACCTTAGCAGATTAAGCCTCCAAAGTAGTAGTCAGGGATCCCTTGTGTACTGGGATGTCAGGGCTTAGTGTTGTCTGATATCTCCCTGTAGTACAACATGGCAGAGTCAATATTTGACTCTTTCCAGGTTTTCGTCTGACTTCCCAAGGCTTTGCATGGTGACTCTAAATACATAGTAGCCCTTCCCACTGCCATACCATATTATGTCAAACACCGGGTTGCTCCCTCAGGAGATGATTAAGTGCTGGATTGAGAGCTACATGCATTTGTACAGTGGACCACAGTATCCCAATTTATGAAAAAAAATACCAAGTGCTATCAAGCTTCGAGGAACGGGGAAGAGGATACTTCCCACATGATAACTAGGACATGTGATCAGAAGTGACATTATCTATCATGGACATAGTGCCATCAGAGGCACATGAGGGCTTTCATGATCCTGGCTGGGTGGCAAGGTGGTGAAATAAAAAATGGGTCTCTGTGGTGCATATTGCATGTGCATACAGCTCCTAGAAAAACTGATCCAAGTGGAGCTGAGTATCACCATTGCAGGAGCACAGCTACATCCCTGCAGCCCCTCTGGGGTTGTCTTAGCAGCACGTGGCCCCTAATAAGACCCCTCCACTGATTGTCTTGCATTTTGCCATCCATAGTTGCCCAGCCTCCACTGCCTGGTGTCCTCACCTGCAATGGCCGCCTTGGGTGGGTAGCTGGAGAAGACCTTGCTGTCTGTCAGATGGGTGAGCATGGCCACTGTGTGTCCAAGCAGGATCCCCATACCCAGCATCATCAGCAGCATGAAGAAGTAGAGAACTGACCACAGCTGGGACACTTCCATGCTTCTAATGGCCTCAGTGTAGACGATAAAGACCAGGCCCATGCCCTGGACAGCCTGCAGATGATTAATAGACACCAGATACTCGTGTGAGTCAGAGGGGACAAGAGTGGAACACCATAGTTCGGACGTGGAAGGTCTCTCCTCCATGTGTTGCTGCACACTTCCAGGTGTGTAACTGTAACACCAAAAATAAAAACCCAGAGACAGATATTGGGGTTCAAGCATCAAGCTGAAGGTCAGAGCAGCAAAGCAGCCAAGACACTAGCCCTTACTTCTACCTCAGTCTAAAAGGGGGTGATCCTGTCCCTGCAAGATCTCTAGTAAACCTCAGAATGCTGCCTCTCCTCAGGGTGCCTAGAGACCAAATCTCACAATGCAGCCTGAGACATTGGGTTTCTGTTTTTTATATGCCTCTCTATAGCTGGGATTAAAGGCATGAGCTCTGGTAATCTTATAGACTGATTCACTCTAGTGTATCCCTGGGGGTTTCAAACTCACAGAAATCCACCCAAAGCGTGTGCCACCACTGCCTGGCTAGCTGGTATGGATGCTGGGATTAAAGGTATGTGTCACCTTTGGCTGATTGCAATAGCTTTTGACTGGCTTTGCTTTTTGAATCCTCGGGCAAGCTTTGACAAATCATACATAATATATCACCACATATAAATTTGTGGACTTTCAGAGCTGGGCTCTCACTGGAGATAGTAGACCATTGGGTGAGTGCCTTGAAGTTTTGTAGCCCGCTGTCACTTCCTGTCTGTTCTTGGCTTCCTTGCCCATCAATAGTTAGAGTCTTAGGCTCATGAGTCTATTGTCATGAATTGTACAATCCTTCTCCACCATGATAGATTGTACCTCTCACTCAGGAGAGCAAAATAAGTACCTCCCTCATGACCGCGTTAGGTATTTGGTTATAGCAACACAATTTTGTATTGAACGATACATAAATGTAAATAAGCTCAGTGGAGTAAGCACAGTGGGAATAGTAGGCTTCAGAAACAGATAAGTATAACATGACTCTGAGATTTTTAACTGAATATTAGATATCACACAACAATTATTTCACTATTATTAGCAGGAGCCATCAATTCTAAACAATGTCCGTGTTAAAATACTCCCTATTGGGCTACTCTGATCTCACTTTCCTGCCCCTGACTACCACCGAAAGCAACACATCAAAGACAATTGGAATCAATGACTTAGAAACAACAATAGTGTTTTCAATGATTAACATAATTATTGGTTTAAATGGTCACTGTAATGTTAATATTGGATTAGTTATGGCTGAAGAGAGAAGGAGTAGACAGGGAGTTATTTCTCATGGTAATTTTATTCAATCAAATGTAGTTTGACCGAAATATGCAAAAATTAGACTAATGGTGTCTGTATACACTGTGAACCTTATTCTATCTTGATGTGTAATGGACTTCAATCGCAGAACAAGCTGCTGAACCTCAGATAATCACATCAGCTAGCCTGTGCGTGCCAGGTAGCCAACTGCTTGAAACAAGGTTCAAAAAAGCAAATACAAGTTTTACCCAACGAGCACTCTGTATACATCATTGCCATTTTCTTTTTAAAATTTATATTTTATATGCATTGGTGTTTTTGCTTGCATGCATGTGTGTGCATGTGTGTGTGCGTGCGTGTGTGTGTGTGTGTGTGTGTGTGTTTGTGTATGTGTGTGAGACAGACAGACCGAGAGAGAGAGACACAAACACACACACAGAGAGAGAGAAATCCTCTGAAGGTTGAGTTAAAGGTAGCTGTAGCATGCCTTGTGGGTGCTGAGAATAGAACCCATGTCCTCTGGAAAAGCAGCTAGTTTTCTGAACCACTGAGCCTCATGTCCACTTTCTATACATTATTTTCTTTTCTTTTGTTATCCTGCACATGTTAGGGTAGAACATGTTTAATTTCATTTTGCCCAGTATGTTTTCTCACTATAGAGTCAAGCCAGTTAAGGTCTATGAGAGTAATTCTGTCTTACCTGTCTCTCTCCATGCCCTCCTCCTGCCTCCACCCCCTCCCCTTTGGAGTTAGCTGGCTGAGGCAGAGCAAGGAGACTTCTGTTACTGACAGCCACTAGGTGGTGCTGCTGCCTCCTGAATGAGCCAAAGCTTCCTCCTGTCTGCTGTTTGGGTCACCAGCAGAAGTGCAAGATTCCCGAGTTCCTACCTCCTCCCCATTGCGTTACATCATTTCTAGGATATATCTGTGTCCCTTCTTCAGTCACCCCAAGAGCTGAGGTCCTGGCCTCTCTTTGACTTTATTCTAATCTGAAACATCCACTTCTGGCCTGTCCCGTTCTCCCTGAAAACTGGCATTTTTTTTTCTAGATGACCATGTAAACTTCTTAACCTTGGGTGATCCAGAAACTGGTCACCATATCTTTAAAAGCCTGAAAATGTCATAAGCTGAGGGAGTGCATAAGAGTAGAGGATAAAATAAGTCAGTTTGGAAATGCCACAAATTATAAGCCTTTTCTTTGGTTCACAAACCTTTTCATGGCTGAATACTTGCGAGGGTTGTGGGAAAGGGGGGGGAGCCACCATTCTCAATACCTAACTTACTGGAGATGACTCAGTATGTCATGGGACCATGGCTCTTCTTCAAGAGACAGTGGGGAGTGTTTCTCAATGGACAGCCTGCCGTTTAGAGCGTCATGGCTGGTTTTTACCTAAACCAAAACCATCAGAAAAATCTAAGGTAGAGGAAGGCATGGCACAGCTCTTTGACCCAGATCACACCCAAACAACCTCTGAATCCCCTTACATGACCTCACTCAACAGGGCTGGGTGAGTGGAGGGCATGAGTTTCCCCCAGGGTTCCTTGTTGCTGCTGATGCTGCTGCTGGTGCTTGGCAGAAATTTGGAAATCCAAACACCCCACCAGTGGTTCTCAGCATGTAGTCCCAGAACACCAAGGAATGTCTGAGATGTTGGACTTCAACCCAGGCCCCCTCGCTTAAAACATCTTCAAGCACTCGTCCAGTTTTCACAAGATACCCCTATGATATGATAACGCCCAGGCTTGGAGGCTGCCCTAATTAGGAATATCGGCCCCAGAAATATATCCCATCACTGGGGAGGTAAAACATATCCCAGTGCTGGCCAGGGCAACAAGGTAAAAAAACTGACACGTCCATGGGCTGTCTTTTCAAACTGGACTCCAGTCAGGTTTCTTGAAAAGCTCTGATGGTGGAAGATCACAGAATCTAGTCCTGGAGACTGAGTCCCATCCCAGAAAGCCACAAATAGAGCAGGGCTAGCAGGCAAACACACCACGATACAACATGGGAAAGGGAAAAAAAAAAAAAAACGTTTAGAAAAAGTAACTGTTGGATACAGGTAAACTGAGGAAGTAAGTGATAGCTGAGATCAGAGGGCAGAGACTAAACTGCCAGTTCTGGTATCTAAAACTGAAATGCGCATAGAGGAAAGATGATTTTCTTCTGCATGTTTCCCTACAGATTCTCTGCCCTCTATAGCAGGCAGGTTCTGGAGTCTCCTTACCTCTTTAGCCCATACACTTAGCACACAGCTAGGATCTCCACCACCATGCGGAGCAGCAGGGACAGCGTGCCTGCAGAGTCATTGAAGATGTCAAACCAGTATTTCCCAGCCTCTATGGTGAACTCTATGCCGATGGCACAGTTGATGTGGCACACCTGACCAGGAGCACCAGATTGCAGCTCATCTCTCTGAGACTCCCTGAGTCATCCCACATTAGATGTCAACAAGAGCCATAGATACCTAGGTTTGCTGTGGAGGGCAAGTCCCCACATCAGCTTTAAAAGCTGCTTTGCAGGGGATTTCATAGCAGGAAAACAACAACAACAGTTAGGTTGTTGCACTTTAGGGGACATCATAATGGCTGAAAGTCTAGGAATGCTGAACATACCAAAACATAGCCCTTGAGACTGTGAGAATTGGACTGAAATGTGGTGTGGGGTCCTAGAGAAGGATTGGTTTGGGAGGAAATTACAATTTACATAGCTGCTATCACTTGCTTGGGTCTGGTCATCAACTTTAGCAGATTAAGCCTCCAAAGTAGTAGTCAGGGATCCCTTGTGTACCGGGATGTCAGGGCTTAGTGTTGTCTGATATCTCCCTGTAGTACAACATGGCAGAGTCAATATTTGACTCTTTCCAGGTTTTCGTCTGACTTCCCAAGGCTTTGCATGGTGCCTCTGAATTCATAGTAGCCTTTCCCACTGCCATACCATATTATGTCAAACACTGGGTTGCTCTCTCAGGAGATGATTAAGTGCTAGATTGAGAGCTACATGCATTTGTACAGTGGACCACAGTGTCCCAATTTATGAAAAAAAAATACCAAGTGCTATCAAGCTTCGAGGAACGGGGAAGAGGATACATCCCACATGATAACTAGGACATGTGATCAGAAGTAACATTATCTATCATGGACATAGTGCCATCAGAAGCACATGAGGGTTTTCATGATCCTGGCTGGGTGGCAAGGTGGTGAAATAAAAAAAATGGGTCTCTGTGGTGCATATTGCATGTGCAAACAGCTCCTAGAAAAACTGATCCAAGTGGAGCTGAGTATCACCATTGCAGGAGCACAGCTACATCCCTGCAGCCCCTCTGGGGTTGTCTTAGCAGCACGTGGCCCCTAATAAGACCCCTCCACTGATTGTCTTGCATTTTGCCATCCATAGTTGCCCAGCCTCCACTGCCTGGTGTCCTCACCTGCAATGGCCGCCTTGGGTGGGTAGCTGGAGAAGACGTTGCTGTCTGTCAGATGGGTGAGCATGGCCACTGTGTGTCCAAGCAGGATCCCCATACCCAGCATCATCAGCAGCATGAAGAAGTAGAGAACTGACCACAGCTGGGACACTTCCATGCTTCTAATGGCCTTAGTGTAGACCATAAAGGCCAGGCCCATGCCCTGGACAGCCTGCAGATGATTAATAGACACCAGATACTCGTGTGAGTCAGAGGGGACAAGAGTGGAACACCATAGTTCGGTGTGGAAGGTCTCTCCTCCATGTGTTGCTGCACACTTCCAGGTGTGTAACTGTAACACCAAAAATAAAAACCCAGATACAGATATTGGGGTTCAAGCATCAAGCTGAAGGTCAGAGCAGCAGAGCCGCCAAGACACTAGCACTTACTTCTACCTCAGTCTAAAAGGGGGTGATCCTGTCCCTGCAAGATCTCTAGCAAACCTCAGAATGCTGCCTCTCCTCAGGGTGCCTAGAGACCAAATCTCACAATGCAGCCTGAGACATTGGGTTTCTGTTTTTTATATGCCTCTCTAAAGCTGGGATTAAAGGCATGAGCTCTAGTAATCTTATAGACTGATTCACTCTAGTGTATCCCTGGGGGGTTTCAAACTCACAGAAATCCACCCAAAGCGTGTGCCACCACTGCCTGGCTAGCTGGTATGGATGCTGGGATTAAAGGTATGTGTCACCTTTGCCTGATTGCAATAGCTTTTGACTGGCTTTGCTTTTTGAATCCTCGGGCAAGCTTTGACAAATCATACATAATATATCACCACATATAAATTTGTGGACTTTCAGAGCTGGGCTCTCACTGGAGATAGTAGACCATTGGGTGAGTGCCTTGAAGTTTTGTAGCACGCTGTCACTTCCTGTCTGTTCTTGGCTTCCTTGCCCATCAATAGTTAGAGTCTTAGGCTCATGAGTCTATTGTCATGAATTGTACAATCCTTCCCTACCATGATAGATTGTACCTCTCACTCAGGAGAGCAAAATAAGTACCTCCCTCATGACCGCGTTAGGTATTTGGTTATAGCAACACAATTTTTTATTGAACGATACATAAATGTAAATAAGCTCAGTGGAGTAAGCACAGTGGGAATAGTAGGCTTCAGAAACAGATAAGTATAACATGACTCTGAGATTTTTAACTGAATATTAGATATCACACGACAATTATTTCACTATTATTAGCAGGAGCCATCAATTCTAAACACTGTCCGTGTTAAAATACTCCCTATTGGGCTACTCTGATCTCACTTTCCTGCCCCTGACTACCACCGAAAGCAACACATCAAAGACAATTGGAATCAATGACATAGAAACAACAATAGTGTTTTCAATGATTAACATAATTATTGGTTTAAATGGTCACTGTAATGTTAATATTGGATTAGTTATGGCTGAAGAGAGAAGGAGTAGACAGGGAGTTATTTCTCATGGTAATTCTATTCAATCAAATGTAGTTCGACCGAAATATGCTAAAATTAGACTAATGGTGTCTGTATACACTGTGAACCTTATTCTATCTTGATGTGTAATGGACTTCAATCCTAGAACAAGCTGCTGAATCTCAGATAATCACATCAGCTAGCCTGTGCGTGCCAGGTAGCCAACTGCTTAAAACAAGGTTCAAAAAAGCAAATACAAGTTTTACCCAGCGAGCACTCTGTATACATCATTGCCATTTTCTTTTTAAAATTTTATTTTATATGCATTGGTGGTTTGCTTGCATGCATGTGTGTGCTGTGTGTGTGTGTGTGTGTGTGGTGTGTGTTTGTGTATGTGTGTGAGACAGATAGAGAGACACACACACACACACACACACACACACACACACAGAGAGAGAGAGAGAGAGAGAGAGAGAGAGAGAGAGAGAGAGAGAGAGAAATCCTCTGAAGGTTGAGTTAAAGGTAGCTGTAGCATGCCATGTGGGTGCTGAGAATAGAACCCATGTCCTCTGGAAAAGCAGCTAGTTTTCTGAACCACTGAGCCTCATGTCCACTTTCTATACATTATTTTCTTTTCTTTTGGTATCCTGCACATGTTAGGGTAGAACATGTTTAATTTCATTTTGCCCAGTATGTTTTCTAACTATAGAGTCAAGCCAATTAAGGTCTATGTGAGTAATTCTGTCTTACCTGTCTCTCTCCATGCCCCTCCTCCTGCCTCCACCCCCTCCCCTTTGGAGTTAGCTGGCTGAGGCAGAGCAAGGAGACTTCTGTTACTGACAGCCACTAGGTGGTGCTGCTGCCTCCTGAATGAGCCAAAGCTTCCTCCTGTCTACTGTTTGGGTCACCAGCAGAAGTGCTAGATTCCCCGAGTTCCTACCTCCTCCCCATTGCTTTACATCACTTCTAGGATATATCTGTGTCCCTTCTTCAGTCACCCCAAGAGCTGAGGTCCTGGCCTCTCTTTGACTTTATTCTAATCTGAAACATCCACTTCCTGGCCTGTCCCGTTCTCCCTGAAAACTGGCATTTTTTTTCTAGATGACCATTTAAACTTCTTAACCTTGGGTGATCCAGAAACTGGTCACCATATCTTTTAAAGCTTGAAAATGTCATAAGCTGAGGGAGTGCATAATAGTAGAGGATAAAATAAGTCAGTTTGGAAACGCCACAAATTATAAGCCTTTTCTTTGGTTCACAAACCTTTTCATGGCTGAATACTTGCGAGGGTTGTGGGAAAGGGGGGAGCCACCATTCTCAATACCTAACTTACTGGAGATGACTCAGTATGTCATGGGACCCTGGCTCTTCTTCAAGAGACAGTGGGGAGTGTTTCTCAATGGACAGCCTGCCGTTTAGAGTGTCATGGCTGGTTTTTACCTAAACCAAAACCATCAGAAAAATGTAAGGTAGAGGGAAGGCATGGCACAGCTCTTTGACCCAGATCACACCCAAACAACCTCTGAATCCCCTTATATGACCTCACTCAACAGGGCTGGGTGAGTGGAGGGCATGAGTTTCCCAGGGTTCCTTGTTGCTGCTGCTGGTGCTGCTGGTGCTTGGCAGAAAATTGGAAATCCAAACACCCCACCAGTGGTTCTCAGCATGTAGTCCCAGAACACCAAGGAATTTCTGAGATGTTGGACTTCAACCCAGGCCCCCTCGCTTAAAACATCTTCAGGCACTCGTCCAGTTTTCACAAGATACCCCTATGATATGATAACGCCCAGGCTTGGAGGCTGCCCTAATTAGGAATATCGGCACCAGAAATATATCCCATCACCGGGGAGGTAAAACATATCCCAGTGCTGGCCAGGGCAACAAGGTAAAAAAACTGACACGTCCATGGGCTGTCTTTTCAAACTGGACTCCAGTCAGGTTTCTTGAAAAGCTCTGATGGTGCAAGATCACAGAATCTAGTCCTGGAGACTGAATCCCATCCCAGAAAGCCACAAATAGAGCAGGGCTAGCAGGCAAACACACCACGATACAACATGGGAAAGGAAAAAAAAAAAAAAAAGGAAACGTTTAGAAAAAGAAACTGTTGGATACAGGTAAACTGAGGAAGTAAGTGATAGCTGAGATCAGAGGGCAGAGACTAAACTGCCAGTTCTGGTATCTAAAACTGAAATGCGCATAGAGGAAAGATGATTTTCTTCTGGATGTTTCCTACAGATTCTCTGCCCTCTATAGCAGGCAGGTTCTGGAGTCTCCTTACCTCTTTAGCCCATACACTTAGCACACAGCTAGGATCTCCACCACCATGCGGAGCAGCAGGGACAGCGTGCCTGCAGCGTCATTGAAGATGTCAAACCAGTATTTCCCAGCCTCTATGGTGAACTCTATGCCGATGGCACAGTTGATGTGGCACACCTGACCAGGAGCACCAGATTGCAGCTCACCTCTCTGAGACTCCCTGAGTCATCCCACATTAGATGTCAACAAGAGCCATAGATACCTAGGTTTGCTGTGGAGGGCGAGTCCCCACATCAGCTTTAAGGGCTGCTTTGCAGGGGATTTCATAGCAGGAAAACAACAACAGTTAGGTTGTTGCACTTTAGGGGACATCATAATGGCTGAAAGTCTAGGAATGCTGAACATACCAAAACATAGACCTTGAGACTGTGAGAATTGGACTGAAATGTGGTGTGGGGTCCTAGAGAAGGATTGGTTTGGGAGGAAATTACAATTTACATAGCTGCTATCACTTGCTTGGGTCTGGTCATCAACCTTAGCAGATTAAGCCTCCAAAGTAGTAGTCAGGGATCCCTTGTGTACCGGGATGTCAGGGCTTAGTGTTGTCTGATATCTCCCTGTAGTACAACATGGCAGAGTCAATATTTGACTCTTTCCAGGTTTTCGTCTGACTTCCCAAGGCTTTGCATGGTGCCTCTGAATTCATAGTAGCCTTTCCCACTGCCATACCATATTATGTCAAACACTGGGTTGCTCTCTCAGGAGATGATTAAGTGCTAGATTGAGAGCTACATGCATTTGTACAGTGGACCACAGTGTCCCAATTTATGAAAAAAAAAAATACCAAGTGCTATCAAGCTTCGAGGAACGGGGAAGAGGATACATCCCACATGATAACTAGGACATGTGATCAGAAGTGACATTATCTATCATGGACATAGTGCCATCAGAAGCACATGAGGGTTTTCATGATCCTGGCTGGGTGGCAAGGTGGTGAAATAAAAAAATGGGTCTCTGTGGTGCATATTGCATGTGCAAACAGCTCCTAGAAAAACTGATCCAAGTGGAGCTGAGTATCACCATTGCAGGAGCACAGCTACATCCCTGCAGCCCCTCTGGGGTTGTCTTAGCAGCACGTGGCCCCTAATAAGACCCCTCCACTGATTGTCTTGCATTTTTGCCATCCATAGTTGCCCAGCCTCCACTGCCTGGTGTCCTCACCTGCAATGGCCGCCTTGGGTGGGTAGCTGGAGAAGACGTTGCTGTCTGTCAGATGGGTGAGCATGGCCACTGTGTGTCCAAGCAGGATCCCCATACCCAGCATCATCAGCAGCATGAAGAAGTAGAGAACTGACCACAGCTGGGACACTTCCATGCTTCTAATGGCCTTAGTGTAGACCATAAAGGCCAGGCCCATGCCCTGGACAGCCTGCAGATGATTAATAGACACCAGATACTCGTGTGAGTCAGAGGGACAAGAGTGGAACACCATAGTTCGGTGTGGAAGGTCTCTCCTCCATGTGTTGCTGCACACTTCCAGGTGTGTAACTGTAACACCAAAAATAAAAACCCAGATACAGATATTGGGGTTCAAGCATCAAGCTGAAGGTCAGAGCAGCAGAGCCGCCAAGACACTAGCACTTACTTCTACCTCAGTCTAAAAGGGGGTGATCCTGTCCCTGCAAGATCTCTAGCAAACCTCAGAATGCTGCCTCTCCTCAGGGTGCCTAGAGACCAAATCTCACAATGCAGCCTGAGACATTGGGTTTCTGTTTTTTATATGCCTCTCTAAAGCTGGGATTAAAGGCATGAGCTCTAGTAATCTTATAGACTGATTCACTCTAGTGTATCCCTGGGGGGTTTCAAACTCACAGAAATCCACCCAAAGCGTGTGCCACCACTGCCTGGCTAGCTGGTATGGATGCTGGGATTAAAGGTATGTGTCACCTTTGCCTGATTGCAATAGCTTTTGACTGGCTTTGCTTTTTGAATCCTCGGGCAAGCTTTGACAAATCATACATAATATATCACCACATATAAATTTGTGGACTTTCAGAGCTGGGCTCTCACTGGAGATAGTAGACCATTGGGTGAGTGCCTTGAAGTTTTGTAGCCCGCTGTCACTTCCTGTCTGTTCTTGGCTTCCTTGCCCATCAATAGTTAGAGTCTTAGGCTCATGAGTCTATTGTCATGAATTGTACAATCCTTCCCTACCATGATAGATTGTACCTCTCACTCAGGAGAGCAAAATAAGTACCTCCCTCATGACCGCGTTAGGTATTTGGTTATAGCAACACAATTTTTTATTGAACGATACATAAATGTAAATAAGCTCAGTGGAGTAAGCACAGTGGGAATAGTAGGCTTCAGAAACAGATAAGTATAACATGACTCTGAGATTTTTAACTGAATATTAGATATCACACGACAATTATTTCACTATTATTAGCAGGAGCCATCAATTCTAAACAATGTCCGTGTTAAAATACTCCCTATTGGGCTACTCTGATCTCACTTTCCTGCCCCTGACTACCACCGAAAGCAACACATCAAAGACAATTGGAATCAATGACTTAGAAACAACAATAGTGTTTTCAATGATTAACATAATTATTGGTTTAAATGGTCACTGTAATGTTAATATTGGATTAGTTATGGCTGAAGAGAGAAGGAGTAGACAGGGAGTTATTTCTCATGGTAATTCTATTCAATCAAATGTAGTTCGACCGAAATATGCTAAAATTAGACTAATGGTGTCTGTATACACTGTGAACCTTATTCTATCTTGATGTGTAATGGACTTCAATCCTAGAACAAGCTGCTGAACCTCAGATAATCACATCAGCTAGCCTGTGCGTGCCAGGTAGCCAACTGCTTGAAACAAGGTTCAAAAAGCAAATACAAGTTTTACCCAACGAGCACTCTGTATACATCATTGCCATTTTCTTTTTAAAATTTATATTTTATATGCATTGGTGTTTTTGCTTGCATGCATGTGTGTGCATGTGTGTGTGCGTGCGTGTGTGTGTGTGTGTGTGTGTGTGTTTGTGTATGTGTGTGAGACAGACAGACCGAGAGAGAGAGACACAAACACACACACAGAGAGAGAGAAATCCTCTGAAGGTTGAGTTAAAGGTAGCTGTAGCATGCCTTGTGGGTGCTGAGAATAGAACCCATGTCCTCTGGAAAAGCAGCTAGTTTTCTGAACCACTGAGCCTCATGTCCACTTTCTATACATTATTTTCTTTTCTTTTGTTATCCTGCACATGTTAGGGTAGAACATGTTTAATTTCATTTTGCCCAGTATGTTTTCTCACTATAGAGTCAAGCCAGTTAAGGTCTATGAGAGTAATTCTGTCTTACCTGTCTCTCTCCATGCCCTCCTCCTGCCTCCACCCCCTCCCCCTTTGGAGTTAGCTGGCTGAGGCAGAGCAAGGAGACTTCTGTTACTGACAGCCACTAGGTGGTGCTGCTGCCTCCTGAATGAGCCAAAGCTTCCTCCTGTCTGCTGTTTGGGTCACCAGCAGAAGTGCAAGATTCCCGAGTTCCTACCTCCTCCCCATTACGTTACATCATTTCTAGGATATATCTGTGTCCCTTCTTCAGTCACCCCAAGAGCTGAGGTCCTGGCCTCTCTTTGACTTTATTCTAATCTGAAACATCCACTTCTGGCCTGTCCCGTTCTCCCTGAAAACTGGCATTTTTTTTTTCTAGATGACCATGTAAACTTCTTAACCTTGGGTGATCCAGAAACTGGTCACCATATCTTTAAAAGCCTGAAAATGTCATAAGCTGAGGGAGTGCATAAGAGTAGAGGATAAAATAAGTCAGTTTGGATATGCCACAAATTATAAGCCTTTTCTTTGGTTCACAAACCTTTTCATGGCTGAATACTTGCGAGGGTTGTGGGAAAAGGGGGAGCCACCATTCTCAATACCTAACTTACTGGAGATGACTCAGTATGTCATGGGACCATGGCTCTTCTTCAAGAGACAGTGGGGAGTGTTTCTCAATGGACAGCCTGCCGTTTAGAGCGTCATGGCTGGTTTTTACCTAAACCAAAACCATCAGAAAAATCTAAGGTAGAGGAAGGCATGGCACAGCTCTTTGACCCAGATCACACCCAAACAACCTCTGAATCCTTACATGACCTCACTCAACAGGGCTGGGTGAGTGGAGGGCATGAGTTTCCCCAGGGTTCCTTGTTGCTGCTGCTGATGCTGCTGCTGGTGCTTGGCAGAAATTTGGAAATCCAAACACCCCACCAGTGGTTCTCAGCATGTAGTCCCAGAACACCAAGGAATGTCTGAGATGTTGGACTTCAACCCAGGCCCCCTCGCTTAAAACATCTTCAAGCACTCGTCCAGTTTTCACAAGATACCCCTATGATATGATAACGCCCAGGCTTGGAGGCTGCCCTAATTAGGAATATCGGCCCCAGAAATATATCCCATCACTGGGGAGGTAAAACATATCCCAGTGCTGGCCAGGGCAACAAGGTAAAAAACTGACACGTCCATGGGCTGTCTTTTCAAACTGGACTCCAGTCAGGTTTCTTGAAAAGCTCTGATGGTGGAAGATCACAGAATCTAGTCCTGGAGACTGAGTCCCATCCCAGAAAGCCACAAATAGAGCAGGGCTAGCAGGCAAACACACCACGATACAACATGGGAAAGGGAAAAAAAAAAAAAACGTTTAGAAAAAAGTAACTGTTGGATACAGGTAAACTGAGGGAAGTAAGTGATAGCTGAGATCAGAGGGCAGAGACTAAACTGCCAGTTCTGGTATCTAAAACTGAAATGCGCATAGAGGAAAGATGATTTTCTTCTGCATGTTTCCCTACAGATTCTCTGCCCTCTATAGCAGGCAGGTTCTGGAGTCTCCTTACCTCTTTAGCCCATACACTTAGCACACAGCTAGGATCTCCACCACCATGCGCAGCAGGGACAGCGTACCTGCAGAGTCATTGAAGATGTCAAACCAGTATTTCCCAGCCTCTATGGTGAACTCTATGCCGATGGCACAGTTGATGTGGCACACCTGACCAGGAGCACCAGATTGCAGCTCATCTCTCTGAGACTCCCTGAGTCATCCCACATTAGATGTCAACAAGAGCCATAGATACCTAGGTTTGCTGTGGAGGGCAAGCTCCCCACATCAGCTTTAAAAGCTGCTTTGCAGGGGATTTCATAGCAGGAAAAACAACAACAACAGTTAGGTTGTTGCACTTTTAGGGGACATCATAATGGCTGAAAGTCTAGGAATGCTGAACATACCAAAACATAGCCCTTGAGACTGTGAGAATTGGACTGAAATGTGGTGTGGGGTCCTAGAGAAGGATTGGTTTGGGAGGAAATTACAATTACATAGCTGCTATCACTTGCTTGGGTCTGGTCATCAACTTTAGCAGATTAAGCCTCCAAAGTAGTAGTCAGGGATCCCTTGTGTACCGGGATGTCAGGGCTTAGTGTTGTCTGATATCTCCCTGTAGTACAACATGGCAGAGTCAATATTTGACTCTTTCCAGGTTTCGTCTGACTTCCCAAGGCTTTGCATGGTGCCTCTGAATTCATAGTAGCCTTTCCCCACTGCCATACCATATTATGTCAAACACTGGGTTGCTCTCTCAGGAGATGATTAAGTGCTAGATTGAGAGCTACATGCATTTGTACAGTGGACCACAGTGTCCCAATTTATGAAAAAAAAATACCAAGTGCTATCAAGCTTCGAGGGAACGGGGAAGAGGATACATCCCACATGATAACTAGGACATGTGATCAGAAGTAACATTATCTATCATGGACATAGTGCCATCAGAAGCACATGAGGGTTTTCATGATCCTGGCTGGGTGGCAAGGTGGTGAAATAAAAAAATGGGTCTCTGTGGTGCATATTGCATGTGCAAACAGCTCCTAGAAAAACTGATCCAAGTGGAGCTGAGTATCACCATTGCAGGAGCACAGCTACATCCCTGCAGCCCCTCTGGGGTTGTCTTAGCAGCACGTGGCCCCTAATAAGACCCCTCCACTGATTGTCTTGCATTTTGCCATCCATAGTTGCCCAGCCTCCACTGCCTGGTGTCCTCACCTGCAATGGCCGCCTTGGGTGGGTAGCTGGAGAAGACGTTGCTGTCTGTCAGATGGGTGAGCATGGCCACTGTGTGTCCAAGCAGGATCCCCATACCCAGCATCATCAGCAGCATGAAGAAGTAGAGAACTGACCACAGCTGGGACACTTCCATGCTTCTAATGGCCTTAGTGTAGACCATAAAGGCCAGGCCCATGCCCTGGACAGCCTGCAGATGATTAATAGACACCAGATACTCGTGTGAGTCAGAGGGGACAAGAGTGGAACACCATAGTTCGGTGTGGAAGGTCTCTCCTCCATGTGTTGCTGCACACTTCCAGGTGTGTAACTGTAACACCAAAAATAAAACCCAGATTCAGATATTGGGGTTCAAGCATCAAGCTGAAGGTCAGAGCAGCAGAGCCGCCAAGACACTAGCACTTACTTCTACCTCAGTCTAAAAGGGGGTGATCCTGTCCCTGCAAGATCTCTAGCAAACCTCAGAATGCTGCCTCTCCTCAGGGTGCCTAGAGACCAAATCTCACAATGCAGCCTGAGACATTGGGTTTCTGTTTTTTATATGCCTCTCTAAAGCTGGGATTAAAGGCATGAGCTCTAGTAATCTTATAGACTGATTCACTCTAGTGTATCCCTGGGGGTTTCAAACTCACAGAAATCCACCCAAAGCGTGTGCCACCACTGCCTGGCTAGCTGGTATGGATGCTGGGATTAAAGGTATGTGTACCTTTGCCTGATTGCAATAGCTTTTGACTGGCTTTGCTTTTTGAATCCTCGGGCAAGCTTTGACAAATCATACATAATATATCACCACATATAAATTTGTGGACTTTCAGAGCTGGGCTCTCACTGGAGATAGTAGACCATTGGGTGAGTGCCTTGAAGTTTTGTAGCACGCTGTCACTTCCTGTCTGTTCTTGGCTTCCTTGCCCATCAATATTAGAGTCTTAGGCTCATGAGTCTATTGTCATGAATTGTACAATCCTTCCCTACCATGATAGATTGTACCTCTCACTCAGGAGAGCAAAATAAGTACCTCCCTCATGACCGCGTTAGGTATTTGGTTATAGCAACACAAATTTTTTATTGAACGATACATAAATGTAAATAAGCTCAGTGGAGTAAGCACAGTGGGAATAGTAGGCTTCAGAAACAGATAAGTATAACATGACTCTGAGATTTTTAACTGAATATTAGATATCCAGGACAATTATTTCACTATTATTAGTAGGAGCCATCAATTCCTAAACACTGTGCGTGTTAAAATACTCCCTATTGGGCTACACTGATCTCACTTTTCCTGCCCCTGACTACCACCGAAAGCAACACATCAAAGAGCAATTGGGAGTCAATGACATAGAAACAACAATAGTGTTTTCAATGATTAACATAATTATTGGTTTAAATGGTCACTGTAATGTTAATATTGGATTAGTTATGGCTGAAGAGAGAAGGAGTAGACAGGAGTTATTTCTCATGGTAATTCTATTCAATCAAATGTAGTTCGGCCGAAATATGCTAAAATTAGACTAATGGTGTCTGTGTATACACTGTGGACCTTATTCTATCTTGATGTGTAAATGGGATTCAATCCTAGAACAAGCTGCTGAATCTCAGATAATCACATCAGCTAGCCTGTGCGTGCCCAGGTAGCCAACTGCTTAAAAATGAAGGTTCAAAAAAGCAAATACAAGTTTTACCCAGCGAGCACTCTGCATACATCATTGCCATTTTCTTTTTAAAAATTTTATTTTATATGCATTGGTGGTTTGCTTGCATGCATGTGTGTCTGCATGTGTGTGTGCGTGTGTGGTGTGCAGGTGTGTTTGTGTATGTGTGGAAAAAGACAGATAGAGAGACACACACACACACACACACACACACACACAGAGAGAGAGAGAGAGAGAGAGAGAGAGAGAGAAAATCCTCTGGAAGGTTGAGTTAAAGGTAGCTGTAGCATGCCATGTGGGTGCTGAGAATAGAACCCATGTCCTCTGGAAAAGCAGCTAGTTTTCTGAACCACTGAGCCTCATGTCCACTTCTATACATTATTTTCTTTTCTTTTGGTATCCTGCACATGTTAGGGTAGAACATGTTTAATTTCATTTTGCCCAGTATGTTTTCTAACTATAGAGTCAAGCCAATTAAGGTCTATGTGAGTAATTCTGTCTTGTCCCTGTCTCCTCTCCATGCCCTCCCTCCTGCCTCCACCCCCTCCCTTTGGAGTTAGCTGGAGGCAGAGCAAGGAGACTTCTGTTACTGACAGCCACTAGGTGGTGCTGCTGCCTCCTGAATGAGCCAAAGCTCCTCCTGTCTACTGTTTGGGTCACCAGCAGAAGTGCTAGATTCCCCGAGTTCCTACCTCCTCCCCATTGCTTTACATCACTTCTAGGATATATCCGATGTTCCTGCCAGGTCACCCCAAGAGCTGAGGTCCTGGCCTCTCTTGTTTATTCTAATCTGAAACATCCACTTCCTGGCCTGTCCCGGTCTCCCTGAAAACTGGCATTTTTTTTCTAGATGACCATTTAAACTTCTTAACCTTGGGTGATCCAGAAACTGGTCACCATATCTTTTAAAGCTTGAAAATGTCATAAGCTGAGGGAGTGCATAATAGTAGAGGATCAAATAAGTCAGTTTGGAGACGCCACAAATTATAAGCCTTTTCTTTGGTTCACAAACCTTTTCATGGCTGAATACTTGCGAGGGTTGTGGGAAAGGGGGAGCCACCCATTCTCAATACCCTTAACCCCACTGAGATGACTCAGTAGATCATGGAACCTGGCTCTTCTTCAAGAGACAGTGGGGAGTGTTTCTCAATGGACAGCCTGCCGTTTAGAGTGTCATGGCTGGTTTTTACCTAAACCAAAACCATCAGAAAAATGTAAGGTAGAGGAAGGCATGGCACAGCTCTTTGACCCAGATCACACCCCAAACAACCTCTGAATCCTTCATATGACCTCACTCAACAGGGCTGGGTGAGTGGAGGGCATGAGTTTCCCCCAGGGTTCCTTGTTGCTGCTGCTGGTGCTGCTGGTGCTTGGCAGAAAATTGGGAAATCCAAAACACCCCACCAGTGGTTCTCAGCATGTAGTCCCAGAACACCAAGGAATTTCTGAGATGTTGGACTTCAACCCAGGCCCCCTCGCTTAAAAAACATCTTCAGGCACTCGTCCAGTTTTCACAAGATACCCCTATGATATGATAACGCCCAGGCTTGGAGGCTGCCCTCAGTAGGAATATCGGCACCAGAAATATATCCCATCACCGGGAGTGTAAAACATATCCCAGTGCTGGCCAGGGCAACAAGGTAAAAAAACTACACGTCCATGGGCTGTCTTTTCAAACTGGACTCCAGTCAGGTTTCTTGAAAAGCTCTGATGGTGCAAGATCACAGAATCTAGTCCTGGAGACTGAATCCCATCTAGAAAGCCACAAAATAGAGCCAGGGCTAGCAGGCAAACACACCACGATACAACATGGGAAAGGAAAAAAAAAAAAAAAAGGGAAACGTTTTAGAAAAAAGAAACTGTTGGATACAGGTAAACTGAGGAAGTAAGTGATATCTGGAGATCTGAGGGCAGAGACTAAACTGCCAGTTCTGGTATCTAAAACTGAAATGCGCATAGAGGAAAGATGATTTCTTCTGGATGTTTCCCTACAGATTCCCTCTGCCCTCATAGCAGGCAGGTTCTGGAGTCTCCTTACCTCTTTAGCCCATACACTTTCACAGCTAGGATCTCCACCACCCATGCGGCAGCAGGGACAGCGTGCCTGCAGCGTCATTGAAGATGTCAAACCAGTATTTCCCAGCCTCTATGGTGAACTCTATGCCGATGGCACAGTTGATGTGGCACACCTGACCAGGAGCACCAGATTGCAGTCCACCTCTCTGAGACTCCCCTGAGTCATCCCACATAGATGTCAACAAGAGCCATAGATACCTAGGTTTGCTGTGGAGGAGCGAGTCCCCACATCAGCTTTAAGGGCTGCTTTGCAGGGGATTTCATAACAGGAAAACAACAACAGTTAGGTTGTTGCACTTTAGGGGACATCATAATGGCTGAAAGTCTAGGAATGCTGAACATACCAAAACATAGACCTTGAGACTGTGAGAATTGGACTGAAATGTGGTGTGGGGTCCTAGAGAAGGATTGGTTTGGGAGGAAATTACAATTTACATAGCTGCTATCACTTGCTTGGGTCTGGTCATCAGCCTTTAGCGATTAAGCCTCCAGTAGTAGTCAGGGATCCCTTGTGTACCGGGATGTCAGGGCTTAGTGTTGTCTGATATCTCCCTGTAGTACAACATGGCAGAGTCAATATTTGACTCTTTCCAGGTTTTCGTCTGACTTCCCAAGGCTTTGCATGGTGCCTCTGGAATTCATAGTAGCCTTTCCTGCCATACCATATTATGGCAAACACTGGGTTGCTCTCTCAGGAGATGATTAAGGCTAGATTGAGAGCTACATCATTAATGCAGTGGACCAGCAATGTCCCAGTTGATGAAGAAAAGGACTAATGCTATCAAGCTTCGAGGAACAGGGAAGAGGATACATCCCACATGATAACTAGGACATGTGATCAGAAGTGACATTATCTATCATGGACATAGTGCCATCAGAAGCACATGAGGGTTTTCATGATCCTGGCTGGGTGGCGAGGTGGTGAAATAAAAAAATGGGTCTCTGTGGGTGCATATTGCATGTGCAAACAGCTCCTAGAAAAACTGATCCAGAGTGGAGCTGAGTATCACCATTGCAGGAGCACAGCTACATCCCTGCAGCCCCTCTGGGGTTGTCTTAGCACGTGGCCCCTAATAAGACCCTCCACTGATTGTCTTGCATTTTGCCATCCATAGTTGCCCAGCCTCCACTGCCTGGTGTCCTCACCTGCAATGGCCGCCTGGGTGGGTAGCTGGAGAAGACGTTGCTGTCTGTCAGATGGGTGAGCATGGCCACTGTGTGTCCAAGCAGGATCCCCATACCCAGCATCATCAGCAGCATGAAGAAGTAGAGAACTGACCACAGCTGGGACACTTCCATGCTTCTAATGGCCTTAGTGTAGACCATAAGGGAGGCCAGGCCCATGCCCTGGACAGCCTGCAGATGATTAATAGACACCAGATACTCGTGTGAATCAGAGGGGACAAGGAGTGGAACACCATAGTGCGGTGTGGAAGGTCTCTCCTCCATGTGTTGCTGCACACTTCCAGGTGTGTAACTGTAACGACCAAAAATAAAAACCCAGAACAGATATTGGGGTTCAAGCATCAAGCTGAAGGTCAGAGCAGCAGAGCCGCCAAGACACTAGCACTTACTTCTACCTCAGTCCTAAAAAGGGGGTGATCCTGTCCCTGCAAGATCTCTAGCAAACCTCAGAGATGCTGCCTCTCCTCCAGGGTGCCTAGAGACCAAATCTCCACAATGCAGCCTGAGACATTGGGTTTGTTTTTTATATGCCTCTCTAAAAGCTGGGGATTAAAGGCATGAGCTCTAGTAATCTTATAGACTGGATTCACTCTAGTGTATCCCTGGGGGGTTTTAAACTCACAGAAATCCACCCAAAAGCGTGTGCCACCACTGCCTGGCTAGCTGGTATGGATGCTGGGGTTAAAGGTATGTGTCACCTTTGCCTGATTGCAATAGCTTTTGACTGGCTTTGCTTTTGAATCCTCGGGCAAGCTTTGACAAATCATACATAATATATCACCACATATAAATTTGTGGACTTTCAGAGCTGGGCTCTCACTGGAGATAGTAGACCATTGGGTGAGTGCCTTGAAGTTTTGTAGCCCCTGTCACTTCCTGTCTGTTCTTGGCTTCCTTGCCCATCAATAGTTAGAGTCTTAGGCTCATGAGTCTATTGTCATGAATTGTACAATCCTTCCCTACCATGATAAATTGTACCTCTCACTCAGGAGAGCAAAATAAGTACCTCCCTCATGACCGCGTTAGGTATTTGGTTATAGCAACACAATTTTTTATTGAACGATACATTAATGTAAATAAGCTCAGTGGAGTAAGCACAGTGGGAATAGTAGGCTTCAGAAACAGATAAGTATAACATGACTCTGAGATTTTTAACTGAATATTAGATATCACCACGACAATTATTTCACTATTATTAGCAGGAGCCATCACTTCTAAACACTGTCCGTTGTTAAAATACTCCCTATTGGGCTACTCTGATCTCACTTTCCTGCCCCTGACTACCACCGAAAGCAACACATCAAAGACAATTGGAATCAATGACTTAGAAACAACAATAGTGTTTTCAATGATTAACATAATTATTGGTTTAAATGGTCACTGTAATGTTAATATTGGATTAGTTATGGCTGAAGAGAGAAGGAGTAGACAGGGAGTTATTTCTCATGGTAATTCTATTCAATCAAATGTAGTTCGACTGAAATATGCTAAAATTAGACTAATGGTGTCTGTATACACTGTGAACCTTATTCTATCTTGATGTGTAATGGACTTCAATCCTAGAACAAGCTGCTGAATCTCAGATAATCACATCAGCTAGCCTGTGCGTACCAGGTAGCCAACTGCTTAAACAAGGTTCAAAAAAGCAAATACAAGTTTTACCCAGCGAGCACTCTGTATACATCATTGCCATTTTCTTTTTTAAAATTTTATTTTATATGCATTGGTGGTTTGCTTGCATGCATGTGTGTGCATGTGTGTGTGCGTGTGTGTGTAAGTGCATGTGTGGTTTGTGTATGTGTGTGAGACAGATAGAGAGAGACACACACACACACACACACACACACACACAGAGAGAGAGAGAGAGAGAGAGAGAGAGAGAGAGAGAATCCTCTGAAGGTTGAGTTAAAGGTAGCTGTAGCATGCCATGTGGGTGCTGAGAATAGAACCCATGTCCTCTGAAAAAGCAGCTAGTTTTCTGAACCACTGGCCTCATGTCCACTTTCTATACATTATTTTCTTTTCTTTTGGTATCCTGCACATGTTAGGGTAGAACATGTTTAATTTCATTTTGCACAGTATGTTTTCTAACTATAGAGTCAAGCCAATTAAGGTCTATGTGAGTAATTCTGTCTTACCTGTCTCTCTCCATGCCCTCCTCCTGCCTCCACCTCCTCCCCTTGGAGTTAGCTGGCTGAGGCAGAGCAAGGAGACTTCTGTTACTGACAGCCACTAGGTGGTGCTGCTGCCTCCTGATGAGCCAAAGCTTCCTCCTGTCTACTGGCTTGGGTCACCAGCAGGAAGTGCTAGATTCCCCGAGTTCCTACCTCCCCTCCCCATTGCTTTACATCACTTCTAGGATATATCTGTGTCCCTTCTTCAGTCACCCCAAGAGCTGAGGTCCTGGCCTCTCTTTGACTTTATTCTAATCTGAAACATCCACTTCCTGGCCTGTCCCGTTCTCCCTGAAAACTGGCATTTTTTTTCCTAGATGACCATTTAAACTTCTTAACCTTGGGTATCCAGAAACTGGTCACCATATATTTTAAAGCTTGAAAATGTCATAAGCTGAGGGGAGTGCATAATAGTAGAGGATAAAATAAGTCAGTTTGGAGGCAACAAATTATAAGCTCTTTTCTTTGGTTCACAAACCTTTTCATGGCTGAATACTTTGCGAGGGTTGTGGGAAAGGGGGAGCCACCAATCTCAATACCTAACTTACTGGAGATGACTCAGTATGTCATGGGACCCTGGCTCTTCTTCCAGAGACAGTGGGGAGTGTTTCTCAATGGACAGCCTGCCGTTTAGAGTGTCATGGCTGGTTTTTACCTAAACCAAAACCATCAGAAAAATGTAAGGTAGAGGAAGGCATGGCACAGCTCTTTGATCCAGATCACACCCAAACAACCTCTGAATCCTCTATATGACCTCACTCAACAGGGCTGGGTGAGTGGAGGGCATGAGTTTCCCCCAGGGTTCCTTGTTGCTGCTGCTGGTGCTGCTGGTGCTTGGCAGAAAATTGGAAATCCAAACACCCCACCACGTGGTTCTCAGCATGTAGTCCCAGAACACCAAGGAATTTCTGAGATGTTGGACTTCAGCCCAGGCCCCTCGCTTAAAACATCTTCAGGCACTCGTCCGTTTTCACAAGATACCCCTAGAGTATGATAACGCCCAGGCTTGGAGAGGCTGCCCTCATTAGGAATATCGGCACCAGAAATATATCCCATCACCGGGGAGGTAAAACATATCCCAGTGCTGGCCAGGGGCATCAAGGTAAAAAAAGCTGCCACGTCCGTGGGCTGTCTTTTCAAACTGGACTCCAGTCAGGTTTCTTGAAAGCTCTGATGGTGCAAGATCACAGGAATCTAGTCCTGGAGACTGAATCCCATCCCAGAAAGCCACAAATAGAGCAGGGCTAGCAGGCAAACACACCCAGGATACAACATGGGAAAGGAAAAAAAAAACGTTCGGAAAAAGAAACTGTTGGATACAGGTAAACTGAGGAAGTAAGTGAGAAGCTGAGATCAGAGGTCAGAGACTAAAACTGCCAGTTCTGGTATCTAAAACTGAAATGCGCATAGAGGAAAGATGATTTTCTTCTGGATGTTTCCCCTAAGATTCTCTGCCCTCCTATAGCAGGCAGGTTCTGGAGTCTCCTTACCTCTTTAGCCCATACACTTAGCACACAGCTAGGATCTCCACCACGATGCGGAGCAGCAGGGACAAGCGTGCCTGCAGCGTCATTGAAGATGTCAAACCAGTATTTCCCAGCCTCTATGGTGAACTCTATGCCGATGGCACAGTTGATGTGGCACACCTGACCAGGAGCACCAGATTGCAGCTCATCTCTCTGAGACTCCACTGAGTCATCCCACATTAGATGTCAACGAGAGCCATAGATACCTAGGTTTGCTGTGGAGGGCAAGTCCCCACATCAGCTTTAAGAGCTGCTTTGCAGGGGATTTCATAGCAGGAAAACAACAACAACAGTTAGGTTGTTGCACTTTAGGGGACATCATAATGGCTGAAAGTCTAGGAATGCTGAACATGCCAAAACATAGCCCTTGAGACTGTGAGAATTGGACTGAAATGTGGTGTGGGGGTCCTAGAGAAGATTGGTTTGGGAGGAAATTACATTTTACATAGCTGCTATCACTTGCTTGGGTCTGGTCAACAACTGTAGCAGATTAAGCCTCCAAAGTAGTAGTCAGGGATCCCTTGTGTACCGGGATGTCAGGGCTTAGTGTTGTCTGATATCTCCCTGTAGTACAACATGGCAAAGAGTCAATATTTGACTCTTTCAGGTTTTCGTCTGACTTCCCAAGGCTTTGCATGGTGCCTCTGAATTCATAGTAGCCCTTCCCACCGCCATACCATATTATGTCAAATACCAGGTTGCTCCTCTGTGAGATGATTAGGAGTGCAGGATTGAGCTACATGCATTTGTACAGTTGACCACATGTCCCAATTTATGAAAAAAAAATACCAAGTGCTATCAAGCTTTGAGGAACGGGAAGAGAGGGATACTTCCCACATGATAACTAGGACATGGATCAGAAGTGACATTATCTATCATGGACATAGTGCCATAAGAGGCACATGAGGGTTTTCATGATCCTGGCTGGGTGGCAAGGTGGTAGGGAAATAAAAAATGGGTCTCCTGTGGTGCATATTGCATGTGCAAACAGCTCCTAGAAAAAACTGATCCAAGTGGAGCTGAGTATCACCATTGCAGGAGCACAGCTATATCCCTGCAGCCCCTCTGGGGTTGTCTTAGCAGCACGTGGCCCCTAATAAGACCCCTCCACTGATTGTCTTGCATTTTGCCATCCATAGTTGCCCAGCCTCCACTGCCTGGTGTCCTCACCTGCAATGGCACGCCTTGGGTTGGTAGCTGGAGAAGACCTTGCTGTCGGTCAGATGGGTGAGCATGGCCACTGTGTGTCCAAGCAGGATCCCCATACCCAGCATCATCAGCAGCATGAAGAAGTAGAGAACTGACCACAGCTGGGACACTTCCATGCTTCTAATGGCCTCAGTGTAGACGTCTATAGACCAGGCCCATGCCCTGGACAGCCTGCAGATGATTAATAGACACCAGATACTCGTGTGAGTCCAGAGGGGACAAGAGTGGAACACCATAATTCGGACGTGGAAGGTCTCTCCTCCATGTGTTGCTGCACACTTCCAGGTGTGTAACTGTAACACCAAAAATAAAAACCAGAGACAGATATTGGGGTTCAAGCAGCAAGCTGAAGGTCAGAGCAGCTAAGCAGCCAAGACACTAGCCCTTTATTTCTACCTCAGTCTAAAAGGTGGTGATCCTGTCCTCACGATCTCTAGCAAACCTCAGAATGCTGCCTCTCCTCAGGGTGCCTACAGACCAAATCTCACAATGCAGCCTGGAGACATTGGGTTTCTGTTTTTTATATGCCTCTCTAGAGCTGGGATTAAAGGCATGAGCTCTGGTAATGCTTATAGACTGATTCACTCTGAGTGTATCCCTGGGAGGTTTCAAACTCACAGAAATCCACCCAAAGCGTGTGCCACCACTGCCTGGCTAGCTGGTATGGATGCTGGGATTAAAGGTATGTGTGTCACCTTTGCCTGATTGCAATAGCTTGTGACTGGCTTTGCTTTTTGAATCCTCGGGCAAGCTTTGACAAATGTTACATAATATATCACCACATATAAATTTGTGGACTTCTCAGAGCTGGGCTCTAACTGGAGATAGTAGACCATTGGGTGAGTGCCTCGAGTGTTTCAGCACGCTGTCACTTCCTGTCATTCTTGGCTTCCTTGCCCATCAATAGTTAGAGTCTTAGGCTCATGAGTCTATTGTCATGATTTGTACAATTCTTCTCCACCTTGATAGATTGTACCTCTCACTCAGAGGAGAGTATAATAAAAGTATCTCCCTGATGACCGTGTTAGGTATTTGGATATAGCAACACAATTTTCTATTGCCTGATATAGAAATGTAAATAAGCTCAGTTGAGTAAGCACAGGTGTGCGAATAGTAGGCTTCAGAAGCAGAATAACATAACACTGAAATTATTAACTGAATTTTAGATATCACACAACAATTACTTCACTATTATTTGCAGGTGCCATCCATTCTAAACAATTTTAGTGTTAAAATCTCCTCATTGGGGTACTCTGATCTTACTTTCCTGCTTACACATGAATACCACCGAAAGCCACACATCAAAGACATTTGGTTATCAATGACTTAGAACAAACAATAGTGTTTTCAATGATTAACATAATTTTTGGTTTAAATGGTCACTGTAAAGTTAATATTGTGGATTATATATGGCTGAAGAAAGGAAGGATTGGACAGGGAGTTATTTCTCATGGTAATTCTTCATTCAATCAAATATAGTTTGACTGAAAGATGCACTTTAATTGGACTAATGGTGTCTGTATACATTGTGAACCCTAAACTAAATTAATGTGTGTGGGGTCCTAGATAAGGGTTGGGTTTGTGAGGAAACGACAATTTACATAGGTGCTAGCACATGCCAAGTTCTGGTCTTGTACCTTACCATATTAAGCTTCCAAGGTAATAGTCAGGGATCCCTTGTATACCTGAATGCCAGGGCTTAAGTGTTGTCTGATATTTCCCTGTAGTACAACATGGCAGGACTTCTGGGCTGAGAGAAAAACTCAGGGGAACGAACCAGGCCTGGACCCATGCCAAGAAGACAAGGTGGGAGCTGAGAATACTGAATAATATACAATAGGCTAATAGACATTTGTTAAGTTATAGGAAATCGTTGGGAACAAGGTTAAGTTAAAGGCCAATCATTCATAATTTGGAAATGTCTGTGTCATTATTAGGGGACAGATTGTTCCAAAATCTGACAAGAAAGTCAGTATCCAACTACATATTAGCACTGGAAAAGTGAAGAGAGATCTGTAAGTCTCAGTGGCAGAAAAGTCTACCTTCTTAAATGTGAAATTGATAAATAAGATGGACAATTAGAATTGAATTGACTTTGACACGTGATCCCTCTATTGCTCTGTCTCTGTCTATCTCTGCTTCTGTCTCTCTCTTCCCCGGAACATACACACACACATACACCCACACACACAAACACACACAGTAAACAAACATATATATTCCATGAAAAATTTTATATTGTTTACATAAATAAGCATTAGTTTAGTTAAAATGGCTAGTGCTATGCATTCAGAGACATTAATTACTTTTACTACATTTCAATTCACACAAAATTGGGGTAGATTTTGTTTCTAAATTAAAAAGTAGTAAATTATGGGCTATAATTATGGGTTAATGGCTAGTGTCTAGAATTCCTGGATACTCTGAGATTTAAGTTCAGCCTCTATGTAGCCAACAAAGCAAAATAGGGCCTGAGTAGGTATCTCATTCAATAAAGTACAAACACGATGGACCTGAGATCAAGCAAATGCTGGGAATCTAGAAGGGATGATTAAATGTTAAACTTGTGGGACACTTGATCATTATGTGAAAATAGGGTGCTTTTTACCTGCCTGCCTAAGGCAACTTAATTGGTTTAATAAAAAGTTAAACGGCCAATTGCTCAAAAGGAATGGTTAGAAATGTCTGTGTCATTATTTGGGGATGGATTGTTCCAAGAAAATTTCACAAGAGATCCAACTACATGTTAGCACTGGATAGGAGAGAGAGATCCGTGAAGTCTCAGTGGCAGAAAAGTCTACTTTCATAAATGTGAACATTATAAATAAGATGGACAATTGGAATTTAATTGACGTTACACGTGATCTCTCTATTGCTCTCTCTGTCTATCTCTGCTTCTGTCTGTCTCTCTCTCCCTGTAACACACACACACACACACACACACACACACACACACACACAACCCCCCACACACAGTAAACAGATATATTCCATATTGTATTATGGTTGGTTGTCTTCACCTATTCTATCCCTGTATGTGCCTTTTCTGTTTGTTTACTCGAGAAAGGGTTTCCCTGTGTAGCCCTGCCTGTCCCCAATCTCACTCTGTGTACAAGGCTGGTTAGAAAACTGAAGTGATGCCTACCTCAGCATCCTCTAGTACAAACTGGGCTCCTTATTTAGAATTAAGGCAAAGCTGTCAGGTTTTTCAAATTGATAAATACATATACATAATCTAAATACATATTACCTGCAAAAGCAACATATGTAGTGCCACAATACTCTGCAATGACACAGAAAATACACTTTGAAATTACACACTCCATCTTTTCCAAAACTTGAATCAGAAGTTAGTTCAATTTTTTCTAATAGACACAATATGATTTGTCTATTAATATTGACAACCTGTTCTTTCCTAAATTCTTAAAACAATCCAAAATTAGTTATGAGATACATAAAATACAATGAAATTTTATGGGGATTGAATGCAGCAGCATACCTTTGTTTGCCTCAAAGTTGCCATATGTTGTTGGAACAGGTTCAGCTTCTCTATGATGGGGTCAGAGGTGATATGCACATCATACATAGGCCTATGAAGAAGTTTACATAGTTCCTCATATTGTTATAAGTGCAGTTTATGTTTATGAATTCTCTCTTTTTTTACATTTTTTTGAGAGTTCTACTCAGTGTACAATTCTTTTTCTAGTTAATGGAGACTTGTTCTCTTTCTTTTTTTATGATACCAGATATGATTATAGTAAGGTGCAAGGATGGTAATGGAGCTACAAAATAATAGGAATGCCAAATGGTTAAATGAACATACAAGGCAGATTAAGCCTCGGGTGGTGGCACAATTTTTTAAATGTAGCACTTGGGAGACAGGAGGGCAGTGGTTATCTGTGAGTTGAGACCACCCTTTGAATACAAAACTATGGGCTAAGATGGGCAGGGCTATTACACAGAGATAAACTGCCAAAAATGTAGATTATGCCAAACAAAAAAAAAATGAAAAAGGATCACCTAATACTTCTAGCAAGAAAGAACAATTATGACTTTGTTTCGTGCTTGACTTCTGTTATGTGGCAAAAGAAATACCTCAGGGTCTCATTACCCAACCTCACGTTCAGTTATGATTATATCAGTCACCATGTTCAACTTCCGATTATAATTCTACTGTAGTAAAATATCCTTGATTTATAGCCTCATGGTAATATTTTTGGTAGTAACAAGATTGCCCCAATTTATACTGTAGTAAAACACCCCTGAATTATTGCCCTGCTCCACAATAACAACAATCTTAATGAAATCATTCCCAAAAATTGGACAAAACAACAGTACTAGCAGAATCTGTATTAAAAGTATAAACACAGCCAGTTTTTCTTACTTTCAATATAGTACTCAAATTACACAATACTTACACTAATATTCCCATGATCACCTTGCCCATTAGTATAAACACAGTGAGATACTGCCCCTTTCCTAGTGGATAAAGAAGGCATTAGAGTGAGTATTATTACATATTGTAAAAATATAGTTTCACTAATCATTCTTTAAAATTGCCTAAATTCACTGAAAACAGATGTAATTGTTATACTCCAATGGTTCTCATGTGCCTAAATTCACATGAGTGAAATTGAGTGTT
>NW_026127034.1:0-125277 GCF_943737965.1 Phodopus roborovskii | reverse complement strand
TTTGGAGTCAAAGCATTTTTAAAATATATCAATTGAATTAATCCAGCAACATTTCCTTTATCAGTTGTTATTTTCTCAGCAATCAAACAATGAATGCAGAGACAACACAATAGCATACTGTAACCAGATTCTCTCTGAGCTTTTCATCTTTACATGGCTTTATTATTACTCTGTTTCTTTTACTTCTATTGTTTCATTTTTTGAGACAGGGTTTCTCTGTAACTCTTATCTGTCCTGGAATTCACTCTGCATACCAGGTTTACTTTGAACTCACAAGAGATTTGCTTGCTTCTGTCTCCCAAGTGCTAGAATTAAAGGCATGTGCCACCACACCCAGCTTAGACAAATTAACTGCTTTGGTTTCTGACAACACACTCCTTGTCATTAGAATCACCGGAGGGCTCTTTAACTTTTTTTTTGGGGGGGACTGGTTTTTCCTGCACGTCGCCCAATCTCTCATTATGCTCAAGTTCTGACTTGCTATCCTGGACCTCTACCAAGGCCCAGAAAAGACCTACCTCCCCAGCACGTCTGCTGCAGTTCTGAAATCCTCCTTGTAGTCAAGGGATTCCGATGGGCTGACCATGATGAGGTTCCCAAGTTCCTGGGTTTTGGCAACAGAAGTCCCAGGTGTCGCCACCAAGAATGAGTGCAGCACACTGAGGATCCTTCTGCAGTAAAGCTGGAATGCATCTTGAGAGGGAGTATATAAGCTTACAGAACAGAGACCCCAGTACCCAAAAACCCAACCCTTATATAGGTTTATAACCTTCGCCCGGACATGTCACCTCCTTATTGGCTGCAGCCCACGGCCCATCATGACGCCACAGGAGAGGCAGAGGCCAAGGGAGGAAAAATCACCCTGCACCAGCTCACTGACTTGTTTACTCTCAACGCCAGCGGGAGTGAAGGCGCTATCTGTAATTGGAGAGAATGCAGGGACGGCCCCGCACTTCACCACAGGTTGAAAAGGGAGAAAATCATATCTTACCGGTCTGGTGTGTTTCCTGTTGCTGTGCTTAAAACACGGGACCACACACTATGCAGGCCAGAAAGGGGCTACTTAGTTTAAGCTCCAGGTCACTGTCCCTAAAGAAAATTATAGCAGGGACTTAAGAGGACAGTGGAAGAAAATGTGGAGGAAATGCAGTTGTCGGCTCATCTTTGGCTCTCTCACTTGCTCACAGTAAAGCTTAGCAAGTCCCCCTTTGTTTATAGATAGCTCCCGTGCACATGGATGGTTATAAAGCATAACTGCTGCCTGCGACAAGTTTCCAGATTTTTCTTTTCTTTGGTCGGGCTGCAAGGCCTGTATTAAGGCTTCAAGAGCTCAGCTTCTCATGCTGAGGTTCCTTCTGGAGGCTGCTGCCCCCAACAGGGCAGGTTTAATTCACATCGCTGTCCAAGTCCTTTCTTTACCTTTCAAAAGGTAACTGTTCCTACCGGGAACCAAGATGCTTCCTCAGCCAGAGGGAAGTTTGTAAGATCTTTGCAAATTCTCATGTCTCTTTAATCAGCAGGTGATGACATTCCCAAATTACTTGTTCTTTGGTTTCCGGCAGAAGAGTGGCAGGTAGTGCATCAGTGATTCATGTGGGCATTGACATCCATTGTTCTGTGGGCTGCCGGACAATGCTCTCCTGGCTACCAGTGCATGGGGCTAGTGTATTACTTTCTGCCTGCCTAAGTTAACATGTCAGAGTCTTTGACCAGTACAGCCATGGCAGCCATAGCTTTTAGACAGCCAGACCATCCACTGCCTACAGGATCAAGCTCCTTCCCTGCTTATTGGCCACTGATGGCTGTTCAGAGTCAAAACAAATCCAGGCTCCCATATTTGACAGATGTCTCTTTTAACAGAAGGTATGGGCATCCTGGGATATCTAGGGAAGCAAGAGATATATCCCACCTGCATCAAGGATCACTGCCACCTGTATCCAGGCAACTCCGTGATCCTGCTAGTGGGCACTCAACTCCACTGTCCTATCTGCCACAGGCATCAGAAACACCACCCTATCCAAGCCCATGCAGATAGGGAACAGGTAAACAGGAACTACAGCTGGTTGCCCCACTGAGGCCATGCCTCCTCCATTTCCTGAGCTGACTTTCAGCCTGTTCTTGGTGTTGAGCTACTGCTGGCCTGCTCTTTAATTGCTAATTCATTAACACCTGCCAGGGGGTAAGGGCAGACCCACCCTGCTGAGCCTCTGCAGGTAGGCAGCCCTCTGCCAAAGGGAATGAATCACATTTCCGTAGCTCTTTTTGGATTCAACCATGGCACATTCTTATATCAGCACCACTGTGTAAACAGGAAAACACAGCCTTCACGCTAGAGCTGACATTCAGATGGACAGAATCATTTAAGTGCTAAGGGATGCCTTGTTCTTGCCTTCTCTTGATCTACTGGGGCATTTTCGATTGGTACACACCACCTAGTTCACCTAAATAGGAGATGAGGGAAGAATTCTAGGGGGATAAGTACTTGAACCTGATAGACAGGGGACTGAGGGCTCTCAGAGGGTGAGATGACTTTTGCACAGAGAGGTATGAGTTGGAGGCTCAGCAGCAGAGCACCGCTCTAGCACCTGTGAGGCCCTCAGTTTGACCCTAAGCTTCTCCATCTCCTTGGCCTCTCCTCACCCATGCCTAATTCCACTCTAATGATGATGGATATTTGTGTTGTTCCAGTTTGTGGCTACTATGAACAGAACTAGTGTGCACCTTCTAGCATGTTCCTCTTCTCTCTTATTCTCCCCCCACCCCTCTGTCTCTCTGTATGTGTTTCAAACAAGCATTTATTGGGAGCAGGTCCCATAGCAGGAGTGGAAGTCAGAGACAAATTGAAGGAGCCAGGCAAGTGACCTTACTTTTTCACTGGCCCTGCCATTAAGTTTTTACATTTTTGTGTAGACTTATGACTGTGCACTGATGGTTCCATTTGCCTGTTGATTTCACTGACAACTGACAAGTCTGCAACCTTTCCACTTGCTCACTGGGCCATCAAAAGAGCCCGCGGTTTCTGAAATGTCTGCCTGAGCCCTTGATCGGTTTTTACTGGGCTGTCTTTTTCTACTGGTTTGCACTTGTTTCCCTATTTTGGCTACAGGCCCTATGTCTGCTTTATATACCAACAGTTTCATTTCTTACTGTGTTGCCTTTCTGGCCAATTTTAAGTGTCTTCTATTGGAGAGAATTCTTAACTTCCAGAAAGTTCAATTTGTGATGGATATATATGTAGCTCAGTGTTTAGAGAGTGCTTGCCTAACATGCATGAGACCCTGGGCTCTATTCCTGGCTCTCCAGAAACTGGGTGGTATGGTGGTGTTTACCTATAATCCCAGTATTTGGGAGGTAGAGGCAGGAAGATCAGAGGTTCAAGGTCATCCTCAGCTACACAGCTACATAGCAAGTTCAAGGCAGCCTGTTTTTGGAGACCCTATCTCAAAAAGTAACCAAGTAAGCAGATAGATGAGAGATTGGTTTCAGACTCCACAGGTTGAGGTTAATACCACATGTAACTCTAGGTGTTGTAGGGGTTCTGATGGCTTTTTTTTTTTTTTTGAGGGCACCTACATGTGCTTGTACAAACACACAGTCATATACGTACAAAAGAAAAATAAATATTAAAAACAAACTAATCTATCAATATTTTAAAAAAGGTTGCCTTCATGACCTTTTTTTTTCCCTCATGTCTTACTTTACACAGCCTTTTCCTACCAGGATAGTAGTAGATGTCTTTAATTCTAGCACTTGAGAGACCAGAGAATCTGTGATTTCGAGATCAGCCTGGTTGAACATAGTGATTACACATAAATCCTGTCTCAAAAAAAAAAAAAAAAAACCAAAAACAAAACCAAAAAAAACCCAAAAAACAACAAAAAGTCCCAACTTCTTGCTTCTCAAGTCCAAGGTCATGAAGCTATTTCTGAGGAGTCAAACCCATAGCAAAGCTAATCTCAGCAGTGATTGAGTTACTGCCTAGAAAGTGCCCTTCACTGAACCTGGATCTCAAGGATTCTGCTAGGCTGTCTGGTTAATGCACTGCAGGAGACTCCTGTCTCCATATTGTCCCTCTCTCAGTATTTGGAGAAAAAGTCATGTGTCACTGTCCCTGACCTTTTACCCAATGAGCCATCTCCAGCCACAGCTGTCCAGGTAGAGGGTCTACCTAAGGGCATGATGGTGAATAGTTTGGATCAAACTGCTGTTGCTGCCTCCAGCTATGTACGTATGTTTTGGGTATCACAAATTAGTTCTCCTGTAGGGTTCTTAGCCACATAGTGACATTTAGAAAGTGGACACCTCAGAAAGACACCCAGGACAGTTACCATGGGATTTGTTGGTACAATGGTGGCAGTGCCCTTCTTTTAGTCCTTACACCAGGGACCAGACCAGCATCTTGTCTTAGCTGCCTTGGGAAACCATCCCAATATTTGAGGCTCAGTAAGTGATATTCTCTGCCTTTGTGTGTCTGTGATGTGTGTGTGTGTGTGTGTGTGTGTGTGTGTGTGTATGTGTGTGGTAGAATAAAGAATCACCCAGTTCAAGTAAATGCAAAAAAATAATCAGATCATCACACCACCCTAAACATGAATTTGGTAACTTTTATGTCAGCTGATTCATTGAGTGATGGACTACTACATTTACAAAGAATGTGGTCGTGGGGGACCTCTGCACGGAGAGAATGATGCAGTGTGTGAACATTAATGTTAGACTGACAGATGTATATTCCCTTTTTGCAGAAGAATCTCTCAACTTCTTGTTAATTTCAGAGGAAATAACTCCAATTTTGGCTATTTTGAGCTCTCAACATATCACTGGGTAGGGTTGGGGGAGAAGACATTTAGTGCAAACCACATGTTGCATTCTCACCATGCATGTACAGTGACATGTGTGGCCACAAGACCTTAGCTGATACTAAAGAGAAGTGCATAACTGGAAATGATTTTTAACATTTACTTCTACTTTAGATAATTTATACAATAACTTAGTCCTCAACATGCACTGTATTTAATGAAACAAATTCTCAAAAGTCCTCCATATGCCCTAACTGGTTACTTAGATCTCTGTAGAGGACTGGACAGTAGAGCGAATTCAGCTCTTTGAGGTGTTTGTTTCTCTTTCGGGTGATTTTAAGGTTTCAGACAAGCTTTAGTGCTCAGAGGAGCCTACTCTGGCTTGTGGGAGAACCCTTTCTTCAGACTTTACTTTCATACATAGCATCTATGACAATCGCAACACTGAAGTTCATTTATGCACTTTCCTAAAGAGGAGAAGAAGGGGCCATGACTGCATGGGTGTGGGTCAATAAGTGCATCCCGAGATTCTATATTCTTACCTTATTAATATGAAGGCCATGCAGCTTTCAATCATTTGCTAAACTTGGTGAATTCCATTGCTACCTAACTACCCTCTAGAGCTTCTAGTTCCCCACAAGATGAAGTCCAAACTTCTTAGTATGTTTGGAAAGCTTTGAGGAATTTTGTTTTTTTTAAATTAAGCCCTGAGGAATTTGAGCCTTGCATACCTGGGTTTTAGAAAACAGAGTTTTACCTCTGAAGTCTAAAAAATCCACAGCATTTTGCTTCAGGTGAGAAACCTACCTCTAAGGTTGAATAAGACATATCAGCCACAGTCCCAAAGGAACACATAGGATTCACTTTTCAGAACAAATGCAGCTCTGCAGGGCTTGGGGCACCAAGGGCTGGCTCAGTGGTTAATGCCCTTAGAGGACGCCTGGTTCAATTCCTAGCATCCACATGGTGGTTCACACCTATCTGTAATTCTTTTAACAGGATACCTGATACCCTCTTCTGGGTCCTGAAGGCTCCTGTCACTCAGAAACAAATGCATGCACATTTACTAAATAAAAATTTTGGAAAGTAAAACTGAAACTTTGATACTACTATGTATATGAAGCTATAGTTTTTATTATATATTTTTAGATAAATATTAAGAATTTAAAAATGGCTCTTCTCCTATATTTCCTGGGCCATATGTCTCACACTAGGTACTCTGACCTTTTCAGAAGCTGCCCACATCCTTAAAATCTCCAGGATTTTGATATTACGTCCAGGGTAGCCTCCACTAAAGTACGAAGTGTACATAGCATCTTCATGTGGAATTTCACTTGCCAAGTGTTCCTCAACACCACAAACTTGTAGCTAAGCCTATTTATTGTCAAGAAAGAGCCTGGAATTGACTGTTTATCATGACAATCATTTAGCCACTTGTAGCTGGTGGCTTCTGTGTGTGGACTGGGAAGACACAGAACATCCTTGTACAATTTCCACAAGGCAGTCTTGGCCTGGAAGTTCAGTAATAACGCCTGGCATGCAGCATTCCTCTCTATGCTTAGACTGCAGGCAGCTGTGTGTGATGGAGCCCTATGTTGCATGCTGCACTGCTTCCTCAGAAAAGGATAGGACTTGCTCCTTGCCTCTGCATCCTCTTTGGGTGCTGAACAAGGGCATGTCAGGGTTCTCCAGAGCTACAGCTCCTCATCCTCTGCCAGGAAGTTCACATGTATCAAAGGTGACTCCATCCTTTGAGGCAACAATCACTACAGGATGGGAAACCCATGTGCCTTCTTCAGACCTGGGCTCCTGTTTCACCTTTCTGTCCCTGGTATCCAGGATCTGCTATCACACCAAACCCTGATTCTGGCCCTCCGTGTTTTTCCAATGTTTCCCTCTCTGTCTAGGACCTCACAGGTAGTCCATCAGTTTACACATCTTGCTCCTACCCACATTTCCCCCCATTGCTTCTGCAGTACAATTCCCAAGAGCTCTGGATCCTTGGGCAAGCCCAGGTGCATGATAGCAGCACGGCTCTACTCCTTTATTAATCATCTCTGGTAGAGGTGTTGACCTATGGGTCTGGGTCACATTATCTATGGGTGCCTCAAATGTTTCTTCCCACATCTCTTATCCCACTGATTGCTTAGCAAAGGTCCCAAATAATTACATAGACTGCTAAGGGGAAACTGTCTTCTATCTGAATGTTACTTTCCTTTCCTGTTATTTTCACCATGGGCTCCCACTCCTTTCCTGGGCTTCTGAAAACCAACACTAACGCTACCACCAACCTTAATGCTCACCCTAACTCTAACCATACCTTAAACTGAACTCTCAATTTCAGAAATACATGACCCTACCTGGATGGCATAGCCCCATATTGGAGAGGGGGTGAATGGAAGGGGAGGTGGTCAGGGTGAATGTAAAGGGGGAGAGAATGTAAGAGGGAGGGAGGGTATCAAGTGAGGGATAGGAATCGACATGTAAAATAAACAATAATAATTTAAAAAAATTCAGTATGTAGGGACTCAGAATGTGCCCAAGAGGATTAGTGGATCTAACAGAGATCTTGAGGTCTTTAACTGAGGGAACTCTAGCAGAGGCCCAGTGATGGGTTGCAAGTATCCAGTAGGACTTTTTGTTTCATTTAAAAATTATTTATCATATGTAATATCCTACTTGAATATCTCCTGGTAGAAAATAAGAGGGCAAAAATCTCATTGTAGATGGTTGTGAACTACAATCTGGTTGGTGGGAAGTAACTCATATCCTCTGTAAGTACAATCAGTGTGCTTGAACTTTTAGCCATCTATCCATTCCATTGTTGTGTTTGAAGAAAAAGCCTCATTATGTAATTTTGACTGGCCTGGAATTCATTGAGATTCATGCTGTTGGCTCCTGAGTACTGCTGGACAGGATGTGTAGAAAGGGGAACTCTCCCCCACTGCTTTTGGGAGTTCAAACTTGTACAGCCATTTTCAAGATAGCTATGGCAGTTCCTCAGCAAGATGGGAATTGGTTTACCACAGGACCTGGCAATCCCACTCATAGCCATATACCCAAATTATCCACATTCATGCAATAGAGACAAGTGTTTAATTATATCTATAGCAGCATTATTTGTAATAGCAAGCACCTAGAATCTACCCAGATGCCTCTCAACTGAAGAATGGATAAAGAACTTTTGGCACATCTACACAATGGACTACTAATAGACAGAAAAAATGGAATCTGGAAATGCACAGGCAAGTGGATGGCACTTGAAGAAATAATCATGAATGAGGTAACCCAGGCACAAAAAGTAGAACATGGTGGAGAGGGAGAGAACATAAAAGAGCAAGTCATTATTGGTTTGAAGAGAAAATTGAACCTAAAGTTATATCTAGAGACCTACAAGACTGACTCCAACTAACAATGTGAGCAACAGTGGAAAGGCTTCCATTATTGACTTTCCCTGAAAATGACATCAGCAACTAACTCGAGCGCTACATGGAGCCCTCATCTAGTCTCTGTAGAAAACAGAAGCAAACAACCATAAGTAAACACTGCATGTAACTAGAATCCAGATGCAGAGAGAGAGAGGACAAGATCGAGTTGCAGAAACACATTGAGACAGCTGACCTGATGAAGGAGGAGCTAATAGGACCCCAGACTGATAGCTGTGAATCCAGCATGGAAATGACTCAGACCCCTGAGATGGGTATCAGCTAGAAGATGTGAGCTGTCTAATGGAGTTCAGACAGTGGGACCTAGATGTATTCCTGGTGCGCAAAAGGACCTTGAGAACACATTCCCCCAATCCAGGGATACCTCCTAAACCTAGATATAGAAGAGACATTCTAATCAACACTTCAAATGCGCTGTCAGAAATACATGACCCCACTTGGATGGCCTAGCCCTATGTGTTGATTGTGGGTGAATAGGATGGCAGGGTGGTCAGGGTGAATGTGAGGGGGGCAACAGATGATAAGAGGAAGGGAAGAAATTGAGGGAGATATAGGGAACAAGGATCTACATGTAAAAAATCATGAACTAATTTTAAAAAAATATCCGGCATGCATGGACTCAGGATGTTCCCAAAAGGATATGGGGATCTAACAAGTATTTGGTGGTCTTTAGCTGAGGGAACTCTAGCAGAGGCCCAGTGATGGGTTTCAAGTAACCAGTAGGACATTTTATTTCATTTTTAAAAGTTATTTTGTCATATGTAGTACCCTGCTTGAATGTCTGCTGGTAGAAAAGAAGAGGGCAACAGATCTGATTGTAGATGGTCGTGAGCTACCATCTGGTTGGTGGGAGTTAACTCATATCCTCTGTAAGTACAGTCAGTGTGCTTCAACTTTTAGTCTTCTGTCTCTTCCATGGTTGTGTTTTTAAGAAAGGGCCTCATTATGTATCTGTGACTGGACTGGAATTCATTGAGATTCATGCTTTTGGCTCCTGAGTCCTGGGTTCAAAGGCATGAAACACCATGATCATCTCAGGAATAAAATTTTATATCGTTAACATAAATAAGCATTAGTTTAGTTAAAATGGCTAGTGCTATGCATTCTGAGACAATAATTAATTTTTATTACATTTCTTATTCACGCAAAATTGTGGTCGATTTTGTTTCTATATTAAAAAGTAGTAAATTATGGGCTATAATTAGGGGTTATTGGCTAGTGTCTAGTATTCCTGATACTAAGAGATTTATGTTCATCCTCTATTACCAACAAAGCAAAATAGGGCCTGAGTAGGTATCTCAGTCAATAAAGTACAAACACGAAGGACCTGAGATCAAGCAAAATGCTAAAACTAGAAGGGGATGATTAAAAGTTAAACTTGTGGGACATTTGATCATTATGTGAAAATAGGGTGCTTTTTACCTTGCCTGCCTAAGGCCCTTAATTGGTTTAATAAAAAGTTAAACGGCCAATTGCTCAAAAGGAATGGTTAGGCAGGATTGCTGGGCTGGGAGAAAAACTCAGGGGAATGAATCTAGGCCTGGACCCATGCCACGAAGACAAAGAGGGAGCTGCAAATACAGAATAATAGACAATAGGCTAATAGATATTTGTTAAGGTATAGGAAATTGTTGGGAACATGGTTAAGTTAAAGGCCAATCATTCATAATTTAGAAATGTCTGTGTCATTATTTGGGGATGGATTGTTCCAAGAAAATCTGACAAGAAAGTCCAACTACATAATAGCACTGGAAAGGTGAGAGGGATCTGTAAGTCTCAGTGGCAGAAAAGTTTACCTTCATAAATGTGAACCTGATAAATAAGATGGACAATTGGAATTGAATTGACTTTGACACGTGATCTCTCTTTTGCTCTGTCTCTGTCTCTCTGTGCTTCTGTCTCTCTCTCCGCATAAATAAACACACACACCCACACCCACACCCACACCCACCCACCCACCCACACACACACACAAACACACACATACACACAGTAAACAAACAGATTTATTCCATATTGTATTATGGTTGGGTGTCTTCACATATTCTGTCCCTTTCTGTTTGTTTACTCGAGAAAGGGTTTCCCTGTGTAGCCCTGCCTGTCCCCAAACTCACTCTGTGTACAAGGCTGGTCAAAAACTGAAGTGATGCCTACCTCAGCATCCCTTAATACAAACTGGCTCCTTATTTAGAATTAAGGCAGAAGCTGTCAGGTTTTTCAAATTGATAAATACAAGTGAGTTGATACTGTATAATCTGAACACATATTACCTGCAAAAGCAACATATGTAATGCCACAATACTCTGCAATGACACAGAAAATACACTTTGAAATTGACACACTCCATCTTTTTCAAAACTTGAATCAGAAGTTAGTTCCAATTTTTTCATACACAATATGATATGTTTATTAATATTGACAAACTGTTCATTCCTAATCTTTTAAAACAATCAAAATTATTATGAGATACATAAATTCCAATCAAATTTTATTGGGTAATGAATGCAGCAGCATCCCTTTGTTTGCCTCAAAGTTGCCACATGTTGTTGGAACAGGTTCAGCTTCTCTACAGTTGGGTCAGAGGTGATATGCACATCATACACAGGCCTATGAAGAAGTTTACAGAGTTCCTCATATTGTTATAAGAGTAGTTTATGTTTATGAATTCTCTCTTTTTTACATTTTTTGAGATATTCTACTTGAGTGTCCAATTCTTTTCTAGTTAATGGAGACTTTTCTCTTTCTTTTTTTTTATGAAACCAGATATGATTATAGTAAGGTGCAAGGATGGTAATGGAACTACAAAATAATAGGAATGCCAAATGGTTAAATTGACATACAAGGCAGATTAAGCCTCGGGTGGTGGCACAAATTTTTAAATGTAGCACTTGGGAGACAGAAGGGCAGTGGTTACCTGTGAGTTGGAGACCACCCTTGAATACAAACTATGGGCTAAAATGGGCAGGGTTATTATACAGAGATAAACTGCCAAAAATGTAGGTTTTGCCAAACAGAAAATATTGAAGAAAAGGATCACCTAATACTTCTAGCAAGAAAGAACAATTATGACTTTGTTTCGTGCTTGACTTCTGCTATGTGGCAAAGAAATACCTCAGGGTCCTGATACTCCAACCTCCTTTTCAGGTTAAGCTTACAGGTATCAGTCACCATGCTCAACTTCCTTTTACAATTCCTACTGTAGTAAAATATCCCTGAATTATAGCCCTGCGTGTAATATCTTTGGTAGTAAATAGAGACTGCTCCAATTTATACTGTAGTAAAACACCCCTGAATTATTGCCCTGCTCCAAGTTAACAACAATCTTAATGAAATTCCATCCCCACAAAATGGGACAAAAGCAATATGTACTCAGCAAACCTGTATTGCAAGTATAAACACAGCCAGTTTTTCACTTTCAATACAGAACTCAATTTACACAATACTTACTCTAATATTCCCATGATCACCTCTTTGCCCATTACTATGAATACAGTAGATCCTGCCCCATTCCTAGTATATAAAGAAGGCAGTAGAGTGAGTATTATTTATATATTGTAAAATAAAGTTTCACTAATCATTGTTTAAAAATTGACTTATATTCAGGGAAAACAGATGTGATTAGTATACTCCAAAGGTTCTCATGTGCCTAAATTCACATGAGTGAACTTGAGTGTTTAAGAAAAAAAAAAAAAGTATTTTTTATTTAGCACATCTACATCATTTATATTAATTTAAGGAAAATGCTCTAATGTCATGGTCTTCTTGAAGGATCAATTATCCTTACCTTTGAAAGGCAGTCTGACTGCTAGTGTTATTCCATCTACAGACATGGGTAGTATGCTTCTACTTTAATAGTAATTGGAACATGAGATACCTCAACATTATCATTCAGCTCGCCCTAGTGTCCTATATTTTCAGAATCATCCTGGATGGCTGAGTGGTACACAGGTTTGATCATTAAAGGAGCCACAAAGTTTTAAGTTTGTCTGGTAACAACTATATGTATCACTACATATACTCGGCTCTTATGTACGCATTTATTCTCTGGTGGTGTATGGTAGCTCAGACATATATATGAAGGAGGAATGGAGGACAGAAATCAAGTTTGGGGTGATACTGTCTACCTGGGTTTTTGATATAAAGCCTAACTTACAAGACTATGAGATTCTTTCCTTCATGTATTTAAGTGTGTTGCTTGCAAACCTGGTGACCACTGAAGTCACAAGTCAGGGCTGGTTTCCCTGGAATAGCAGTTCAGGACAGTTGTAGTCCACTACATGGGCTGGAAACTGGAACCTGCTCTTATGCAAAAGAGTAGAAAATGCTTGCAACTGCTCAACCTATCTTCAGCTGCTGTCTTATTTTTACGTATTTTGGAGGTGAAGTTTCTCTTTCCACCTATCAAAGTTGAAGTTAGAAGTATATGCAACCATTATGTTTTTTTCATTCGAGACAAGGTTCCTATAGGATGCCCTGGCTGTCTTGAAACTTACTCTGTACAACAGGCTGACCTTTGGAGAACTTTCTGCCTCTGCCTCTGCCACCAAAGTACTGGTGTTAAAGGCATAATCCACAACACAGCAATCTGGATTAATTTTCAAGAATTGTGAGGATTGACTTGAGGTTTTCATGGCTTTGAGGGAAGTAGTTTTCAAATTAATCAATTTATTCAATGTTTCCTAACCCCCTCTTTCAAACAAACACCAATGCCTCCCATTTCTCTAAAGTTAAAATATTATTATGCTCTGTAAAACAAAAAAAAAATTGTAAGCAGGGTGAATAGGGTAACTGCCTTCCACATTTGTCATATATATCCCTCCTTCAACTAGAATGCTTTCCATTTGCATTGCTACACAGACAACACATTCCTCTGTCTTAGATACCCAACAGCTTGTTTTGAACACCACAAAATTTAAGCCTAAACATATATCATTTTTTACTTTTACAAAAAAGCCCCATGCATTTAGGTAACTATGTGTAGTGCAAGTTTATAATTGCAGCACTTGGAAGTATGGACAGATGACTGCTACTACCTCCAAGCTTGCCTTGGCTACAAAGCAAGACCCTGCCTCAAAACAAATAAGTATACATAAAGAAACTTAAATGTAACCATGTCATATTTAATTAGTGAAAATTACAAACCAGTGGAATGGTACATGCCTTGCTCAGTACTCAGAAGCTTGAGAAAGGAGTCACAAGTTCAAGGCCACAAAGGACTGTATTGCTAAGAGCCTATCTTGGCAAAAGAACAAATGAGATGAAAATAAACAATAAAACATACATTTACTTCACCAGAGTTGAAAAGAAGAAAATCATATCTTACCATTCTGGTGAGAATGTGTTGCTGTGCTAAAACACTGACCACACACAATGCAGGCCAGAAAGGGGCTTACTTAGCTTATGCTCCAGGTCACTGTCCCTAATGAGAATTACAGCAGCGACTCAAGGAGGACAGTGGGGAGAAAATGTGGAGGAATGCAGGTGTCAGCTCATCTCTGGCTCTCTGACTTGCTCACAGTAAAGCTTAGCCAGTCCCCTTTGTTTACAGACAGCCCCATGCACATGGACAGGTATAAAAGCACATCTGCTGCCCGTGTAGAGGTTTACAGATTTTTTTCTTTTCTTTTGCCAGCTGCAAGGCCTGTGTTAAGGCCAAGAGCTCAGCTTCTCATGCTGAGGTTCCTTCTGGCAGGCTGCTGGCTCAAACTCTGCAGGTTTCATTCACATCCTTGTCCCAGTCCTTTCTTTACCTTTCACAAGGTAACTGTTCCCATCAGTGAACTAAGTTAGTGTTTCCACGGCCAGAGGGAAGACTGTAAAGTCTTTGCAATCTCCTGTCTCTTTAATCAGCAGGTGATGACAGTCCCAAATTACTTATTTATCAGTCTTCTCAGGCAGAAGAATGGCATGTAGTGCATCAGTGATTCATGTGGGCATTGGACATCCATTGTTCTGTGGGCTGCCTGACAATGCTCTCCTGGTCACCAGTGCATGGGGGGCTATTGTAATTACTTTCTGTCCCAAAGTTAACATGTCAGAGTCTTTGACCAGTACAGCCATGTCCATCATAGCTTTTAGACAGCCAGAACATCCACTGCCTACAGGATCAAGCTCCTTCCATGTTTATTGGTTACTGATGGCTGTTCAGAGTCAAAACAAATCCAGGCTCCTACATTTGACAGGATGTCTCTTTTTAACAGAAGGTAAGGGCATCCTAGGATATCTAGGAACAAGTGATATACCAGACCCACATCAAGGATCACTGCCCCCGGCGTCCAGGCAGCTCCTGTATCCTGCTAGTGGGCACTCAACTCCAATGTACTATCTGGCACAGGTAGGGGAAACACCACACTTTCCAAGCCCATGGCATAGGGGATGCAGGCAAACAGGAACTGCACCTGGTTGCCTCACTGAGGCCATGCCTTCTCCTTTTCCTGAGCTGGCTCTCAGTGAGGTCCTGGTGTCTGCCCTCTGCTGGCCTGCCTTTTAATTGCTAATCTCATTAACACCTGCCAGAGGGGGTAAGGGGAGACCCACCCTGCTGAGCCTCTGCAGGTAGGCAGCCCTCCTTGGCAGTGGGTGTGGACTTCAGAGAGCAGGGAAAGGATCACATTTAATCAGCCTCTTTTGGATTCATCCATGGCAATACTTGTATGTCAAGCACCACTGTGCAACAGGAAATCACAGCTCTCTCATGCTAGAGCTGACATTCAGATGGCAGGAACATTTAATTGCTAAGGGATGCCTTGTTCTTGCCTTCTTTTGATCTACTGGGGCACTTTCGATTGGTACACACCACCTAGTTCACCTAAATAGGAGATGCGGGAACAATTTAAAGGGATAAGTCCTTGAACCTTATAGACAGGGACTCTGGGCTCTACAGAGGACAAATGACTTTTGCACAGAGAGTTTGAGTTTGGAGGCTTAACAGCAGAGCACTGCCCTAGCACCTGTGAGGCCCTCAGTTTGACCCTAAGCTTCTCCATCTACTTGGCCTCTTCCTCACCCATGCCTAATTCCACTCTAATGCTAATGGATATTTGTGTTGTTCCAGTTTGTGGCTACTATGAACAGAACTAGTGTGCACCTTCTAGCATGTTCCTCTTTCTCTCTTATTTCACTCCCCTCCCAACCCCCGTCTCTCTGTGAATGTGTTTTAAACAAGCATTTATTGGGAGAAGGTCCCATAGCAGGAGTGAAAGTCAGAGACAATTTGTGGGAGCCAGGCAAGTGACCTTACCATTTCACTGGCCCTGCCATTAAGTTTTTACATTTTTGTGTAGACTTATGACTGTGCACTGATGGTTCCATTTGCCTGTTGATTTCCCTGACAACTGACAAGTCTGCAACCTTTCCACTTGCTCACTCGGCCATCAAAAGGGCCCGCGGTTTCTGAAATGTCTGCCTGAGCCCTTGATCGGTTTTTACTGGGCTGTCTTTTTCTACTGGTTTGCACTGGTTTCCCTACTTTGGCTACAGGCCCTATGTCTGCTTTATATACCAACAGTTTCATTTCTTACTGTGTTGCCTTTCTGGCCAATTTTAAGTGTCTTCTATTGGAGAGAATTCTTAACTTCCAGAAAGTTCAATTTGTGCTGGAGATGTATGTAGCTCAGTGTTTAGAGAGTGCTTGCCTAACATGCATTAGACCCTGGGCTCTATTCCTGGCTCTCCAGAAACTGGGTATGTGTTGTGGTGTTTACCTAAAATCCCAGTATTTGAGAGGTAGAGGCAGGAAGATCAGAGGTTCAAGGTCATCCTCAGCTACACAGCTACATAGCAAGTTCAAGGCTAGCCTGTTATTGGAGACCCTGTCTCAAAAAGTAACCAAGTAAGCAGAAATATTAGAGTTTGGTTTCTAGCCTCCACAGGGTGAGCTCACTACCATCTGTAACTCCAGGTGTTGTAGGGGATCTAATGGATTTTTTTTTTTGGAGGGCACCTATATGTGATTTTACATACACACACAAAATAAAAATAAATATTAAAAACAAACTAATCTATCAATATTTTTAAAAGTTTGCTTTCATGACATTTTTTTCTGTCATGTCTTACTTTACACAGTCTTTTCCTACCAGGATAGTAGTGGATGTCTTTAATTCTAGCACTTGAGAGACAGGAGAATCTGTGATTTCGAGAACAGCCTCGTTGAACATAGTGATTACACACAGATCCTGTCTCAAAAACACAAAAACAAAACCAAAAAAACCCAAAGAACAACAAAAATCCGAACTTCTTGCTTCTCAAGTCCAAGGGCATGAAGCTATTACTGAGGAGTCAAACCCTTAGCAAAGCTAATCTCAGCAGTGAATGAGTTACTGCCTAGAAACTGCCCTTCAATGAACCTGGATCACAAGGATTCTGCTAGGCTGGCTGGTTAATGCACTGCAGGGATCCTACTGTCTCCATAATGTCCCTCTCCTCTGTATTTGGAGAAATAGTCATGTGCCACTGTCCGTGACCTTTTACCCAATGAGCCATCTCCAGCCACAGCCTTCCAGGTAGAGTTTCTACCTAAGGGCATGATGGTGAATAGTTTGGATCAAACAGCTGTTGCTGCCTCCAGCTATGTACTTATGTTTTGGGTATCACAAATTAGTTCTCCTGTAGGGTTCTTAGTCACATAGTGATATATACGAACTGGACACCTCAGAAAGATACTCAGGACAGTTACCATGGCATTTGTTGGTACAATGGTGGCAGTGCCCTTCTTTTAGAACTTACACCAGGGACCAGGCCAGCATCTGGTCTTAGCTGCCTTGGGAAGCCATCCCAATATTTGAGGCTCAGTAAGTGAAATTCTCTGCCTTTGTGTCTCTGTGGTGTGTGTGTGTGTGTGTGTGTGTGTGTGTGTGTGTGTGTGTGTGGGGTGAGTGTAGTATTAAGAATCACCCAGTCCAAGTAAATGCAAATAAAGTAGACAGATCATCACACCACCCTAAACATGAACTTGGTAACTTTTATGTGAGCTGATTCATTGAGTGATGGACTACTACATTTACAAAGAGTGTGGTCGTAGGAGACCTCTGCACGGAGAGAGTGATGCAGTGTGTGAACATTAAAGTTCGACTGACAGATGTATATTAATTTTTGCAGAAGAGTCTCTCTTCTGCTTGTTAATTTCTGTGCTAATACCTCAAATTTAGGCTATTTTAAGCTTCCACCTTATCACCGGGTACGGTTGGGGAGAAGATATTTAGTGGCAAACCACATGTTGCATTCTCACCATGCATGTACAGTGACATGTGTGGCCACAAGACCGTAGCTGATACTAAAGAGAAGCGAATAACTGGAAATGATTTTTAACATTTACTTCTGCTTTAGATAATTTATACAATAACTTAGTCCTCAACATGGACTGTATTTAATAAAGGAAATTCTCAAAAGCCCTCCATATGCTCTAACTGGATACTCAGAGCTCTGTATACGATTGGGCAGTAGTGCAAATTCAGCTCTTTGAGGTGTTTGTTTCTCTGTTGGGTGGTTTTGAGGTTTCAGACAAGCTATAGTGCTCAGAGGAGCCTACTCTGGCTTGATGGAGAACCCTTTCTTCAACTTTACTTTCATAGCATCTATGACAATCACAACACTGAAGTTCATTTATGCACTTTCCTAAAGAGGAGGAGAGGGGGCCATGACTGCATGGGTGTGGGCCAATAAGTGCATTCCGGTATTCTATATTCTTACCTTATTAATATGAAGGCCATGCAGCTTTCAATCATTTGCTCAACTTGGTGATTTCCATTGCTACCTAACTGTGCTCTTGAGCTTCTAGTTCCCCACAAGATAAAGTCCAAACTCCTTAGTTTGTTTGGAAAGCTTTTAGGAATTTTTTTTTTAAATTAAGCCCTGAGGAATTTGAGCCTTGCATACCTGGGTTCTAGAAAACAGAGTTTTACCTCTGAAATCTAAAAATCCACAGCATTTTGATTCAGGTGAGAAACCTACCTCCAAGGTTGAATAAGACATATCAGCCACAGTCCCAAAGGAACACATAGGATTCACTTTTCAGATCAAATGCAGCTCTGCAGGGCTTGGGGCACCAAGGGCTGGCTCAGTGGTTAATTGCAGGCCCGGTTCAATTCCTACCACCCACATGTTGGGTCACAACTATCTGTAATTCTTTTAACAGGAGACCTGATACCCTCTTCTGGGTTCTGAAGGCTCCTGTCACATTTATTAAATAAAAATTTTGGAAAGTAAAACTGAAACTTTGATACTACTATGTATATGAAGCTATAGTTTTTATTATGTATTTTGAGATAAATATTAAGAATTTAAAAATGGCTCTTCTCCTGTATTTCCTGGGTCATATGTCTCACACTAGGAACCCTGAACTTTTCAGAAGCTGCCCACATCCTTACCGTCTCCAGGATTTTGATATTACGTCCAGGGTAGCCTCACTAAAGTACCTAGTTTACATAGCATCTTCATGTGGAATTTCACTTGCCAAGTGTTCCTCAACACAACAAACTTGCAGCTAAGCCTATTTTTTGTCAAGAAAGAGCCTGGAATTGACTGTTTATCATGACAATCATTTAGCCACTTGTAGCTGGTGGCTTCTGTGTGTGGACTGGGAAGACACAGAACATCCTTGTACAATTTCCACAAGGCAGTCTTGTCCTGGACGTTCAGTGATAACGCCTGGCATGCAGCATTCATCTCTATGCTTGGACTGCAGGCAGCTGTGTGGGATGGAGTCCTACTTTGCATGCTGCACTGCTTCCTCAGAAAAGGATGGGACTTGCTCCTTGCCTCTGCTTCCTCTTTGGGTGCTGAACAAGGGCATGTCAGGGTTCTCCAGAGCTACAGCTCCTCATCCTCTGCCAGGAAGTTCATATGTATCAAATGTGACTCCATCCCTTAAGGCAACAATCACTACAGGATGGGAAACCCATGTGCCTTCTTCAGACCTGGGCTCCTGTTTCACCTATCTGTCTCTGGGCTCCAGGTTCTGCTGTCTCACCAAACCCTGATTCTGGCCCTCCGTGTTTTTCCAAAGTTTCCCTCTCTTTCTAGACCTCACAGGTAGTCCATCAGTTTACACATCTTGCTGCTACCCACATTTCCCCCATTGCTTCTGCAGTACAATCCCCAAGAGCTCTGGATCCTTGGGCAAGCCCAGGTGCATGATGTCAGCAGGGCCCTACTCCTTTTTTAATCATCTCTGGTAGAGGTGTTGACCTGTGGTGCTGGGCCACATCTTTTATGGTTGCCTCAAATGTTTCTTCCCACATCTCTTATCCCACTGATTGCTCAGCAAAGGTCCCAAATAATTACATAGACAGCTAAGGGTAAACTCTCTCCCATCTGAAGTTTACTTTCCTTTTCTGTTATCTTTGGCATGGGCTCTCATTCCTTTCCTGGGCTTCAGGAACCCAACCCTAATGCTACCACCAAGCATAATGCTCACCATAACTCTAACCATACCCTAAACAGAACTCTCATTGTCAGAAATACATGACCCTACCTGGATGTCATAGCCCCATATGGGGAGAGGGGGTGAATGGGAGGGGAGGTGGTCAGGGTGCAAGAGAAGTGGGACAGAATGTAAGAGCGAGAAAGGGTAGGGAGTGAGGGATAGGAATCGACAAGTAAAATAAACAATAATCATTGAAAAAAATTCAGTATGCAGGGGCTCAGAACATGCCCATGAGGAATAGTGGATCTAAAAGAGATCTTGAGGTCTTTAGCTGAGGGTACTCTAGCAGAGGCCCAGTGATGGGTTCCAAGTATCCAGTAGGACATTTTATTTCATTTTAAAAAATTATTTATCATGTGTAGTATCCTACTTGAATATCTCATGGTAGAAAAGATGAGGGCAACAATCTCATTGTAGATGGTTGTGAACTACCATCTGATTGTTGGGAAGTAACTCATATCCTCTAAAAGTGCAATCAGTGTGCTTGAACTTTTAGCCATCTAACCATTCCACTGCTGTGTTTGAAGAAAAGGCCTCATTATGTAATTTTGACTGGCCTGGAATTCATTGAGATTCATGCTTTTGGCTCCTGAGTACTGCTGGACAGGATGTGTAGAAAGGGTAACACTCCTCCACTGATTTTGGGAGTTCAAACTTGTACAGCCATTTTCAAGATAGCTATGGCAGTTCCTCAGCAAGATGGGGATTGGTTTACCACAGGACCTGGCAATCCCCCTCATAGGCATATACCCAAATTATCCACATTCATGCAACCAAAAATGTGTTTATTTATACCTATAGCAGCATTATTTGTAATAGCAAGAACCTAGAAGCTACCCAGATGCCTCTCAACTGAAGAATGGATAAAGAACTTGTGGCACATCTACACAATGGACTACTAATAGACAGAAAAAATGGAATCTTGAAATGCACAGGGAAGTGGATGGCACTTGAAGAATTAATCATGAATGAGGTAACCCAGGCACAAAAAGTAGAACATGGTAGAGAGGGAGAGAACATAAAAGAGCAAGTCATTATTGGTTTGAAGAGAAAGTTGAACCTAAAGTTATATCTAGAGACCTACAAGACTGACTCCAACTAACAATCTGAGCAACAGTGGAAAGGCTTCCATTATTGTCCTTCCCTGAAAATGAGATCAGCAACTAACTCGAGCGTGACATGGAGCCTTCATCTGCTCTCTGTAGAAAACAGAAGCAAACACCCAGAAGTAAACACTGCGTCTAAGTAGAATCCAGATGCAGAGAGAGACAGAGGACAAGATCGAGTTGCAGAAACACATTGAGACAGCTGACCTGATGAAGGAGGAGCTAATAGGACCCCAGACTGATAGCTGTGAATCCAGCATGGAACTGACTCAGACCCCTGAGATGGGTATCAGCTAGAAGGTGTGAGCTGTCTAATGGAGTTCAGACAGTGGGACCTGGATGTATTCCTGGTGCGCAAAAGGACCTTGAGGACACATTCCCCCAATCCAGGGATACCTCCTAAACCTAGATATAGAAGAGACATTCTAATCAACACTTCAAATGCGCTGTCAGAAATACATGACCCCACTTGGATGGCCTAGCCATATGTGTTGATTGTGGGTGAATAGGATGGCAGGGTGGTCAGGGTGAATGTGAGGGGGCAACAGATGATAAGAGGAAGGGAAGGAATTGAGGGAGATATAGGGAACAAGGATCTACAGGTAAAAAATCATGAACTAATTTTAAAAAATATCCGGCATGCATGGACTCAGGATGTTCCCAAGAGGATATGGGGATCTAACAAGTATTTGGCGGTCTTTAGCTGAGGGAACTCTAGCAGAGGCCCAGTGATGGGTTTCAAGTAACCAGTAGGACATTTTATTTCATTTTTAAAAGTTATTTTGTCATATGTAGTACCCTACTTGAATGTCTGCTGGTAGAAAAGAAGAAGGCAACAGATCTGATTGTAGATGGTCGTGAGCTACCATCTGGTTGGTGGGAGTTAACTCATATCCTCTGTAAGTACAGTCAGTGTGCTTCAACTTTTAGTCTTCTGTCTCTTCCATTGTTGTGTTTTTAAGAAAGGGCCTCATTATGTATCTGTGACTGGCCTGGAATTCATTGAGATTCATGCTTTTGGCTCCTGAGTCCTGGGTTCAAATGCATGAAACACCATGATCATCTCAGGAATAAAATTTTATATTGTTAACATAAATAAGCATTAGTTTAGTTAAAATGGCTAGTGCTATGCATTCTGAGACAATAATTAATTTTTATTACATTTCTTATTCACACAAAATTGAGGTCGATTTTGTTTCTAAATTAAAAAGTAGTAAATTATGGGCTATAATTAGGGGTTATTGGCTAGTGTCTAGAATTCCTGATACTAAGAGATTTAAGTTCAGCCTCTCTTACCAACAAAGAAAAATAGGGCCTGAGTAGATATCTCAGTCAATAAATTACAAACACGAAAGACCAGAGATCAAGCAAAATGCTAAATCTAGAAGGGGATGATTAAAAGTTAAACTTGTGGGACATTTGATCATTATGTGAAAATAGGGTGCCTTTTACCTTGACTGCCTAAGACACTTAATTGGTTTAATAAAAAGTTAAACGGCCAATTGCTCAAAAGGAATGGTTAGGCAGGATTGCTGGGCTGAGAGAAAAACTCAGGGGAATGAATCTAGGCCTGGACCCATGCCAGGAAGACAAAGAGGGAGCTGCAAATACAGAATAATAGACAACAGGCTAATAGACATTTGTTAAGGTATAGGAAATTGTTGGGAACAAGGTTAAGTTAAAGGTCAATCATTCATAATTTAGAAATGTCTGTGTCATTATTTGGGGATGGAATATTCCAAGAAAATCTGACAAGAAAGTCCAACTACATAATAGCACTGGAAAGGTGAGAGAGATCTGTAAGTCTCAGTGGCAGAAAAGTTTACCTTCATAAATGTGAACCTGATAAATAAGATGGACAATTGGGATTGAATTGACTTTGATATGTGATCTCTCTATTGCACTGTCTCTGTCTGTCTGTGCTTCTGCCTCTCTCTCCCCATAAATAAACACAAACACCCACACCCACACCCACACCCACCCACACACACACACACATACACACACACACAGTAAACAAACAGATATATCCCATATTGTATTGTGGTTGGTTGTCTTCACCTATTCTATCCCTGTATGTGCCTTTTCTGTTTGTTTACTCGAGAAAGGGTTTCCCTGTGTAGCCCTGCCTGACCCCAAACTCACTTTGTGTACAAGGCTAGTCTAAAACTGAAGTGATGCCTACCTCAGCATCCCTTAATACAAACTGGCTCCTTATTTAGAATTAAGGCAAAAGCTGTCAGGTTTTTCAAATTGATAAATACAAGTGAATTGATACTGCATAATCTGAACACATATTACCTGCAAAAGCAATGTATGTAGTGCCACGATACTCTGCAATGACACAGAAAATACTCTTTGAAATTGACACATTCCATCTTTTTCAAAACTTGAATCTGAAGTTAGTTCAAATTTTCTCATACACAATATGATTTGTTATTAATATTGACAAACTGTTAATTCCTAAATTCTTAAAACAATCAAAATTGTTATGAGATACATAAAAGTCCAATGAAATTTCATGCGGGAATGAATGCAGCAGCATACCTTTGATTGCCTCAAAGTTGCCACATGTTGTTGGAACAGGTTCAGCTTCTCTACGGTGGGGTCAGAGGTGATATGCGAATCATATATAGGCCTATGAAGAAGTTTACATAGTATTTCATATTGTTATAAGAGTAGTTTATGTTTATGAATTCTGTCTGTTTTACATTTTTTGAGGAATTCTACATGAGTGTACAATTCTTTTCTAGTTAATGGACACTTGTCTGTTTTTTTTTTTTTAATGAAACCAGATATGATTATAGTAAGGTGCAAGGATGGTAATGGAACTACAAAATAATAGGAATGCCAAATGGTTAAATTGACATACAAGGCAGTTTAAGCCTCGGGTGGTGTCACAATTTTTTAATTGTAGCACTTGGGAGACAGAAGTGCAGTGGTTATCTGTGAGTTGGAGACCACCCTTGAATACAAACTATGGGCTAAGATGGGCAGAGCTATTACACAGAGATAAACTGCCAAAAATGTAGGTTATGCCAAACAGAAAAAAATGAAAAAAGGATCACCTAATACTTCTAGCAAGAAAGAACAATTATGACTTTGTTTCGTGCTTGACTTCTCCTATGTGGTAAAAAAATAACTAGAGTCCCGATACTCCAACCTCCTTTTCAGGTTAAGATTACAGGTATCAGTCACCATGCTCAACTCCCTTTTACAATTCCTACTGTAGTAAAATATTCCTGACTTATAGCCCTGCGTGTAATATCTTTGGTAGTAAATACAGATTGCTCCAATTTATACTGTAGTAAAACACACCTGAATTATAGCCCTGCTCCAAGTTAACAACAATCTTAATGAAATTCCATCCCCACAAATGGGACAAAAGCAATATGTACTCAGCACAATCTATATTGCAAGTATAAACACAGCCAGTTTTTCACTGTCAATACAGTACTCAAATTACACAATACTTACACTAATATTCCCATGATCACCTCTTTTCCCATTACTATGAATACAGTAGATCCTGCCCCATTCCTGGTGGATAAAGAATGAAGTAGAGTGAATATTATTTATATATTGTAAAAATATAGTTTCACTAATCATTGATTAAAAACTGCCTTATATTCAGAGAAAACAGATGTGATTAGTATACTCCAAAGGTTCTCATGTGCCTAAATTCACATGAGTGAACTTGAGTGTTTAAGAAAAAAAAAAAAGGATTTTTCATGTAGCACATCTACATCAATCATATTAACTTAAGGAAAATGGTCTAATGTCATGGTCTTCTTGAAGGATCAATTATCCTTACCTTTGAAAGGCAGTCTGACTATTGGTATTACTCCATTTACAGACATGGGTGGTATGATTCTACTTTACTAGTAATGGAACATGAGATACCTCAACATTATCATTCAGCTCTCCCTAGTGTCCCATATTTTCAGAATCATCCTGGATGGCTGAGTGGTACACAGGTTTGATCATTAAAGGAGCCACAAAGTTTTAAATTTGTCTGGTAACAACTATTTGTATCACTACATATACTCGGCTCTTATGTACCCATTTATTCTCTGGTGGTGGATGGTAGATCAGACATATATATGAAGAAGGAATGGAGGACAGAAATCAAGTTTGGGGTGATACTGTCTACCTGGGTTTTTGATATAAAGCCTAACTTACAAGACTATGAGATTCTTTCCTTCATGTATTTAAGTGTGTTGCTTGTGAATGTGGTGACCACTGAAGTCACAAGTCAGTGCTGGTTTCCCTGAAATAGCAGTTCAGTACAGTTATAGTCCACCACATGGGCTAGAAACTGAAACCTGCTCTTATTCAAGAGCAGAAAAGGCATGCAATTGAACAATGTATCTTAAGCTGCTGTCTTATTTTTACGTATTTTGGAGATGGAGTTTCTCAGTCCACCTATCTCTGCCTCTCAATGTTGAAGTTAGAAGTATATGCAAACATTATGTTTTTTCACTCGAGACAAGGTTCCTATATGATGCCCTGGCTGTCTTGAAACTTACTCTGTAGAACAGGCTGGCCTTTGAAGATCTTTCTGCCTCTGACTCTGCTTCCAAAGTACTGGTGTTAAAGGCATAATCCACAACCCAGCAATCTGGATAAATTTTCAAGAATTGTGAGGAGTGAATTGAGGTTTTCATGGCTTTGAGGGAAGCAGTTTTCAAATTAATCAATTTATTCAATGTTTCCTTACCCCTCTTTCAAACAAACACCAATGCCTCCCATTTCTCTGAAGTTAAAATATTATTATGCTCTGTAAAACAAAAGAAAAAAATTGTAAGCAGGGTGATAGGGTAACTGCCTTCCACATTTGTCATATATATCCCTCGTCCAACTAGAATGCTTTCCATTTGCAATGCTAAACTGACAACCTATGCCTCTGTCTTAGAAAACTACCAGCTGTTTTTTGAACATGACAAAATATAAGCCTAAACATATATAATTTTTTACTTTTACAAAAAAGTCCCATGCGAGAGGGTAGAGAGGGCAAAAGGGAGGGAAGGATGGAGGGAGGGCTTGGGGGGAGGGAGCGAGGGAGGGAGAGGGAACTGGGATCTACATGTAAAATAATAATAATAAAAAAAAATGCTTTGACTCCAAAATTTAAGTTGAAGAACAAGTTACTGGGGAAAAGTATTTCTATTTTTGTTTCCACAGAAAATGAAAAGATGTGGATTCCTTACAGACTAATGTGGTTTGATCACACCAGACCGCCTGAAACAGAGTACAGGCTGATCCTACATTCCAAACAGCTGGACAAAACAGCCCTACAGACTACAGCTAGGATATCTGAATCTTCTTCAAATCCCCCAAGACAGCGCCCCTTACCAGCAGGAAGTAGTTTGGAAAGAACGACGCCCAAATTCCCAAATATTGTGTATAAATGTTTGTTTTCATTTAATTGGACTTTGTTATATAAAATTAAATAAAAAATACTCTATATGCAAAAAAAAAAAAAAAAAAAAACAAAAAAACAAAAAAAGCCCCATGCATTTAGGTAGCTATGTGTAGTGCAAGTATATAATTGAAGCAGTTTTCAAATTAATCAATTTATTCAATGTTTCCTTACCCCGTCTGTCAAACAAACACCAATGCCTCACATTTCTCTATGCAAGTTTATAATTGCAGCACTTGGAAGTATGGACAGATGACTGCTAATACCTTCAAGTGGGCTTGGCTACAAAGCAAGACCCTGCCTCAAAACAAATAAGTATACATAAAGAGAATTAAATGTAACCATCTCATATTTAATTATTGAAAAATACAAACCTAAAACTGACACGAATGTTAACCTAACACCAACCCTAACCTAACGTTAACCTGAAGATAACCCTAAGCATAACCATAAACTAAGAAAAACACTAACCCAAACCGTGACTCTAACCAAATCTAACGTGACTCTAACGTAATCTAACACTATGACTAACACTAATACAACTCAACCCCTAAACCTCACATGATCACCAACCTTAAAGCTACCCTAACAATCCCTAATCTGAACCCTCCACCTAACCGTAACACTAACCATAACCATAACACTAACCCTAACACTAATATTAACACTAAACCTAAGCATAACATAACCTTAACCTAAACCTATTCCAATCCATGACACTAACCCTAACCTAAAGTTACATTAACCCTAACATTACCCCTGAAACTTAACCCTAACATAAACACTAACCCCAACCCTAAGCTAATCCTAACCCTAAAAGTAACCATAATATTACAACTAACTAAATGTAACAGCAGGCAAAACCCAACACGAAAACTAAAACTAACCCAAACCTTAAACTAACACCAATGCTAACCTAACATTAACACTGACCCTAAGCCTAACCCAAACCTAACACATGCACTTACCATGACCGTGACTCTAAGCAAACCACAATCTACTGCTAACACTAACACAAACTCAAACCCAAAACCTCACATTATCACCAGCCCTAACGCTAACACTATGCAATCCCTATTCTGAACCCTCCTCCTAACCATAACAATAACCATAACCATAACACTGACGCTACCACGAATATTAACCCTAATCCTACACATATCATAAGCCTAACCTAAACCTATTCCAATCCATAAAACTAACCCTAACCATAACACTAACTCTAAACATAGTGCTAACACAAACACTAAACAGAACACTCATTTTAACCACTAAACCTAACGATAAGATTAACACCAAGTAAACTATAAACCCCACTTAAACTCTAAAAAAAAACCTGAAACGTAACATTAACGCTAAAGTAACACACACCCAAACCCAACGATAACCTTAACCCTAACCCTAAGCCTAACCTAAACTTAACACTAAAACTAACACTAATAATAAACGTAATACTAACCTAACCCTAACACAAACCGTAACCGTATCACTTGCCCTGACCATACGACAAAAACTAATGCAAATTCTAACCGTAACCCTAAACCCACTAACAAACGCTACCCCTAACACTGACTGTAACACTGTCATAAACCTCACACTAACCCTAGCACGAAGCCTAACCCTAACCTTAACCCTAACCCAAATGCTAAAGTAACGCTCACCATAATGCTAAACCTAACCCTAACCATAAAACTAGCCATAAACCTAACAGAAAGTGAAACCACGGCGCTAAACCCAACCCTACACCTACCACTAACCCTAACGCTTACCATAATCATAAGCACTAACCCTAACCCTAAAACTAACAGTAAAATCTAGACATACCACTATCACTTAAACAGACCCTGAACTATCCATTCCCCTAGCATTAACAGCATCAATATACGTAATGCACACTAAAGCAAAACACTAACTCTAACCCTAACCTAAATTAACATTAACACTAACATCAACCTGAAAGTTAACCTAACAAAAACTGTAAACCTAACCCTAAACTAACTCTAACCCTAAACATAGCAATAATGCTACCACTAACTAAATGTATCGCACAGCCAAACCCAACAATAAACCTAAAACTGACACGAACGTTAACCTAACACCAACCCTAATCTAACGTTAACTTGAAGATAACCCTAAGCATAACCATAAACTAAGAAAAACACTAACCCAAACCGTGACTCTAACCAAATCTAACGTGACTCTAACCTTAATCTAACACTATGACTAACACTAATACAACTCAAACCCTAAACCTCACATGATCACCAACCTTAAAGCTAACCCTAACAATCACTAATCTGAACCCTCCACCTAACTGAAACACTAACCATAACCATAACACTAACCCTAACACTAATATTAAGACTAAAGCTAAGCATAACATAACCTTAACCAAAACCTATTCCAATCCATGACACTAACCCTCACCTAAAGGTACATTAACTCTAACCTTAACCCTGAAACTTAACCCTAACATAAACACTAACCCCAACCCTAAGCTAATCCTAACCCTAAAAGTAACCATAATATTACAACTAACTAAATATAACGCCAGGCAAAACCCAACACAAAAACTAAAACTAACCCAAACCTTAACCTAACACCAATGCTAACCTAACATTAACACTGACCCTAAGCCTAACCCAAACCTAACACATGCACTTACCATGACCGTGACTCTAAGCAAACCACAATCTAATGCTAAGAATAACACTAACACAAACTCAAACCCAAAACCTGACATTATCACCAACCCTAACGCTAACACTAAGCAATCCCTATTCTGAACCCTCCTCCTAACCATAACAATAATCATAACCATAACACTAACACTAACACGAATATTAACCCTAATCCTACATATATCATAAGCCTAACCTAAACCTATTCCAATCCATAAAACTAACCCTAACCATAACACTAACTCTAAACATAGTGCTAACACAAACACTAAACAGAACACTCATTCTAACCACTAACCCTAATGATAACATTAACACTAACTAAACTATAAACCCCACTTTAACTCTGAAAGAAAAACCTGAAACCTAACATTAACGCTAAAGTAACACACACCCAAAACCAACGATAACGTTAACCCTAACCCTAAGCCTAACTTAAACTTAACACTAACACTAACACTAATAATATACATAATACTAACCTAACCCTAACACAAAGCGTAACCGTATCACTTGCCCTGACCATATGACAAAAACTAATGCAAATTCTAACCGTAACCCGAAACCCACTAACAAATGCTACCCCTAACACTGACTGTAACACTGTCATAAACCTCACACTAACCCTAGCACGAAGCCTAACCCTAACATTAACCCTAACCCAAATGCTAAAGTAACGCTCACAATAATGCTCAACATAATCCTAACCATAAAACTAGCCATAAACCTAACAGAAAGAGAAATCACAGCGTTAAACCCAACCCTACACCTACCACTAAGACTAACGGTTACCATAAACATAACCACTAACCCTAACACTAAAACTAACAGTAAAATCTAGACATACCACTATCACTGAAAATGACCCTGAACTATCCATTCCCCTAGCATTAACAGCATCATTATAGGTAATTCACACTAAACAAAACACTAACACTAACCCTAACCTAAACTAACATTAACACTAACATCAACCTGAAAGTTAACCCTAACAAAAACTGTAAACCTAACCCTAACCTAACTCTAACCCTAAACATAACAATAATGCTCCCACTAAGTAAATGTATTGCACAGCTAAAACCCAACACTAAACCGAAAACTGACACGACGTTAACCTAACACTAACCCTAACCTAACGCTAACCTGACGATAAACCTAAGCATAACCATAAACTAAGAAAAACACTAACCCGAACCGTGACTCTAACCAAATCTAACGTGACTCTAACCTTAATGTAACACTATGACTAACACTAACACAACTCAAATCCTAAACCTCACATGATCACCAACCTTAAAGCTAACTCTAACAATCACTAATCTGAACCCTCCACCTAACCGTAACACTAACCATAACCATAACACTAACCCTAACACTAATATTAAGACTATAGCTAAGCATAACATAACCTTAACCTAAACCTATTCCAATCCATGACAGTAACCCTCACCTAAAGGTACATTAACTCTAACCTTAACCCTGAAACTTAACCCTAACATAAACACTAACCCCAACCCTAAGCTAATCCTAACCCTAAAAGTAAGCATAATATTACAACTAACTAAATGTAACGCCAGGCAAAACCCAACACGAAAACTAAAACTAACCCAAACCTTAACCTAACACCAATGCTAACCTAACATTAACACTGACTCTAAGCCTAACCCAAACCTAACACATGCACTTACCATGACCGTGACTCTAAGCAAACCACAATCTAATGCTAAGAATAACACTAACACAAACTCAAACCCAAAACCTGACATTATCACCAACCCTAACGCTAACACTAAGCAATCCCTATTCTGAACGCTCCTCCTAACCATAACAATAATCATAACCATAACACTAACACTAACACGAATATTAACCCTAATCCTACGTATATCATAAGCCTAACCTAAACCTATTCCAATCCATAAAACTAACCCTAACCATAACACTAACTCTAAACATAGTGCTAACACAAACACTAAACAGAACACTCATTCTAACCACTAACCCTAATGATAACATTAACACTAACTAAACTATAAACCCCACTTTAACTCTGAAAGAAAAACCTGAAACCTAACATTAACGCTAAAGTAACACACACCCAAAACCAACGATAACGTTAACCCTAACCCTAAGCCTAACTTAAACTTAACACTAACACTAACACTAATAATATACATAATACTAACCTAACCCTAACACAAAGCGTAACCGTATCACTTGCCCTGACCATACAACAAAAACTAATGCAAATTCTAACCGTAACCCGAAACCCACTAACAAACGCTACCCCTAACACTGACTGTAACCCTGTCATAAACCTCACACTAACCCTAGCACGAAGCCTAACCCTAACCTTAACCCTAACCCAAATGCTAAAGTAACGCTCACCATAATGCTAAACCTAACCCTAACCATAAAACTAGCCATAAACCTAACAGAAAGTGAAACCACGGCGCTAAACCCAACCCTACACCTACCACTAACCCTAACGCTTACCATAATCATAAGCACTAACCCTAACCCTAAAACTAACAGTAAAATCTAGACATACCACTATCACTTAAACAGACCCTGAACTATCCTTTCCCCTAGCATTAACAGCATCAATATACGTAATGCACACTAAAGCAAAACACTAACTCTAACCCTAACCTAAATTAACATTAACATCAACCTGAAAGTTAACCTAACAAAAACTGTAAACCTAACCCTAACCTAACTCTAACCCTGAACATAGCAATAATGCTACCACTAACTAAATGTATTGCACAGCCAAAACCCAACACTAAACCTAAAACTGACACGAACGTTAACCAAACACCAACCCTCACCTAATGGTAACCTGATGATAACCCTAAGCATAACCTTAACCTAAGACAAACACTAACCCAAACCGTGACTCTAACGAAATATAACGTGACTCTAACGTAATCTCACACTATGACTAACACTAACACAACTCAAACCCTAAAGCTCACATGATCACCAACCTTAAATCTAACCCTAACAATCCCTAATTGGAACCCATCACCTAACCGTAACACTAACCATAACCATAACACTAACCCTAATAAAAATATTAAGACTAAAGCTAAGCATAACATAACCTTAACCTAAACCTATTCCAATCCATGACACTAACCCTTACCTAAAGTTACATTAAACCTAACATTACCCCTGAAACTTAACCCTAACATAAACACTAACCCCAACCCTAAGCTAATCCTAACCCTAAAAGTAACTATAATATTACAACTAACTAAATGTAACACCAGGCAAAACCCAACACGAAAACTAAAACTAACCCAAACCTTAACCTAACACCAATGCTAACCTAACATTAACACTGAACCCTAAGCCTAACCCAAACCTAACACATGCACTTACCATGACCGTGACTCTAAGCAAACCACAATCTAATACTAAGACTAACACGAACACAAACTCAAACCCAAAACCTCACATTATCACCAACCCTAACTCTAACACTAAGCAATCCCTATTCTGAACCCTCCTCCTAACCATAACAATAACCATAACCATAACACTGACGCTACCACGAATATTAACCCTAAACCTAAGCATATCATAAGCCTAACCTAAACCTATTCCAATCCATAAAACTAACCCTAACCATAACACTAACTCTAAACATAGTGCTAACACAAACACTAAACAGAACACTCATTCTAACCACTAACCCTAACGATAACATTAACACTAACTAAACTATAAACCCCACTTTAACTTTAAAAAAAAAACCTGAAACCTAACATTAACGCTAAAGTATCACACACCCAAAACCAACGATAACCTTAACCCTAACTCTAAGCCTAACCTAATCTTAACACTAACACTAACACTAATAATATACATAATACTAACGTAACCCTAACACAAAGCGTAACCGTATCACTTGCCCTGACCATACGACAAAAACTAATGCAAATTCTAACCATAACCCGAAACCCACTAACAAAGGCTACCCCTAACACTGACTGTAACACTGTCATAAACCTCACACTAACCCTAGCACGAAGCCTAACCCTAACCTTAACCCTAACCCAAATGCTAAAGTAACGCTCACCATAATGCTAAACCTAACCCTAACCATAAAACTAGCCATAAACCTCACAGAAAGTGAAACCACGGCGCTAAACCCAACCCTACACCTACCACTAACCCTAACGCTTACCATAAACATAAGCACTAACCCTAACCCTAAAACTAACAGTAAAATCTAGACATACCACTATCACTTAAACAGACCCTGAACTATCCATTCCCCTAGCATTAACAGCATCAATATACGTAATGCACACTAAAGCAAAACACTAACTCTAACCCTAACCTAAATTAACATTAACACTAACATCAACCTGAAAGTTAACCTAACAAAAACTGTAAACCTAACCCTAACCTAACTCTAACCCTAAACATAGCAATAATGCTACCACCAACTAAATGTATCGCACAGCCAAACCCAACAATAAACCTAAAACTGACACGAACGTTAACCTAACACCAACCCTAACCTAACGTTAACTTGAAGATAACCCTAAGCATAACCATAAACTAAGACAAACACTAACACAAACCGTGACTCTAACCAAATCTGACGTGAATCCAACGTAATCTAACACTATGACTAACACTAACACAACTCAAACCCTACACCTCACATGATCACCAACCTTAAAGCTACCCTAACAATCCCTAATCTGAACCCTCCACCTAACCGTAACACTAACCATAACCATAACACTAACCCTAACACAAATATTAAGACTAAAGCTAAGCATAACATAACCTTAACCTAAACCTATTCCAATCCATGACACTAACCCTAACCTAAAGTTACATTAACCCTAACATTACCCCTGAAACTTAACCCTAACATAAACACTAACCCCAACCCTAAGCTAATCCTAACACTAAAAATAACCATAATATTACAACTAACTAAATGTAACACCAGGCAAAACCCAACACGAAAACTAAAACTAACCCAAACCTTAACCTAACACCAATGCTAACCTAACATTAACACTGACACTAAGCCTAACCCAAACCTAACACATGCACTTACCATAACCGTGACTCTAAGCAAACCACAATCTAATGCTAACACTAACACAAACTCAAACACAAAACCTGACATTATCACCAACCCTAACGCTAACACTAAGCAATCCCTATTCTGAACCCTCCTCCTAACCATAACAATAACCATAACCATAACACTGACGCTACCACGAATATTAACCCTAATCCTAAGCATATCATAAGCCTAACCTAAACCTATTCCAATCCATAAAACTAACCCTAACCATAACACTAACTCTAAACATAGTGCTAACACAAACACTAAACAGAACACTCATTCTAACCACTAACCCTAACGATAAGATTAACACCAAGTAAACTATAAACCCCACTTAAACTCTAAAAAAAAACCTGAAACATAACATTAACGCTAAAGTAACACACACCCAAACCCAACGATAACCTTAACCCTAATCCTAAGCCTAACCTAAACTTAACACTAACACTAACACTAATAATAAACGTAATACTAACCTAACCCTAACACAAAGCGTAACCGTATCACTTCACTGACCATACGACAAAAACTAATGCAAACTCTAACCGTAACCCTAAACCCACTAACAAAGGCTACCCCTAACACTGACTGTAACCCTGTCATAAACCTCACACTAACCCTAGCACGAAGCCTAACCCTAACGATAACCCTAACCCAAATCCTAAAGTAACGCTCACCATAATGCTCAACCTAACCCTAACCATAAAACTAGCCATAAACCTAACAGAAAGTGAAACCACGGCGTTAAACCCAACCCTACACCTACCACTAAGACTAACGGTTACCATAATCATAACCACTAACCCTAACCCTAAAACTAACAGTAAAATCTAGACATTCCACTATCACTGAAAATGACCCTGAGCTATCCATTCCCCTAGCATTAACAGCATCATTATAGGTAATTCACACTAAACAAAACACTAACACTAACCCTAACCTAAACTAACATTAACACTAACATCAACCTGAAAGTTAACCTAACAAAAACTGTAAACCTAACCCTAAACTAACTCTAACCCTAAACATAGCAATAATGCTACCACTAACTAAATGTATCGCACAGCCAAACCCAACAATAAACCTAAAACTGACACGAACGTTAACCTAACACCAACCCTAACCTAACGTTAACTTGAAGATAACCCTAAGCATAACCATAAACTAAGAAAAACACTAACCCAAACCGTGACTCTAACCAAATCTAACGTGACTCTAACCTTAATCTAACACTATGACTAACACTAATACAACTCAAACCCTAAACCTCACATGATCACCAACCTTAAAGCTAACCCTAACAATCACTAATCTGAACCCTCCACCTAACCGTAACACTAACCATAACCATAACACTAACCCTAACACTAATATCAAGACTAAAGCTAAGCATAACATAACCTTAACCTAAACCTATTCCAATCCATGACACTAACCCTCACCTAAAGATACATTAACTCTAACCTTAACCCTGAAACTTAACCCTAACATAAACACTAACCCCAACCCTAAGCTAATCCTAACCCTAAAAGTAACCATAATATTACAACTAACTAAATGTAACGCCAGGCAAAACCCAACACAAAAACTAAAACTAACCCAAACCTTAACCTAACACCAATGCTAACCTAACATTAACACTGACCCTAAGCCTAACCCAAACCTAACACATGCACTTACCATGACCGTGACTCTAAGCAAACCACAATCTAATGCTAAGAATAACACTAACACAAACTCAAACCCAAAACCTGACATTATCACCAACCCTAACGCTAACACTAAGCAATCCCTATTCTGAACCCTCCTCCTAACCATAACAATAACCATAACCATAACACTAACACTAACACGAATATTAACCCTAATCCTACACATATCATAAGCCTAACCTAAACCTATTCCAATCCATAAAACTAACCCTAATCATAACACTAACTCTAAACATAGTGCTAACACAAACACTAAACAGAACACTCATTCTAACCACTAACCCTAATGATAACATTAACACTAACTAAACTATAAACCCCACTTTAACTCTGAAAGAAAAACCTGAAAACTAACATTAACGCTAAAGTAACACACACACCCAAAACCAACGATAACGTTAACCCTAACCCTAAGCCTAACTTAAACTTAACACTAACACTAACACTAATAATATACATAATACTAACCTAACCCTAACACAAAGCGTAACCGTATCACTTGCCCTGACCATACGACAAAAACTAATGCAAATTCTAACCGTAACCCGAAACCCACTAACAAACGCTACCCCTAACACTGACTGTAACACTGTCATAAACCTCACACTAACCCTAGCACGAAGCCTAACCCTAACCTTAACCCTAACCCAAATGCTAAAGTAACGCTCACCATAATGCTAAACCTAACCCTAACCATAAAACTAGCCATAAACCTAACAGAAAGTGAAACCACGGCGCTAAACCCAACCCTACACCTACCACTAAGACTAACGGTTACCATAATCATAACCACTAACCCTAACCCTAAAACTAACAGTAAAATCTAGACATACCACTATCACTGAAAATGACCCTGAACTATCCATTCCCCTAGCATTAACAGCATCATTATAGGTAATTCACACTAAACAAAACACTAACACTAACCCTAACCTAAACTAACATTAACACTAACATCAACCTGAAAGTTAACCCTAACAAAAACTGTAAACCTAACCCTAACCTAACTCTAACCCTAAACATAAAAATAATGCTCCCACTAAGTAAATGTATTGCACAGCTAAAACCCAACACTAAACCGAAAACTGACACGACGTTAACCTAACACTAACCCTAACCTAACACTAACCTGACGATAAACCTAAGCATAACCATAAACTAAGAAAAACACTAACCCAAACCGTGACTCTAACCAAATCTAACGTGACTCTAACCTTAATGTAACACTATGACTAACACTAACACAACTCAAACCCTAAACCTCACATGATCACCAACCTTAAAGCTAACTCTAACAATCACTAATCTGAACCCTCCACCTAACCGTAACACTAACCATAACCATAACACTAACCCTAACACTAATATTAAGACTATAGCTAAGCATAACATAACCTTAACCTAAACCTATTCCAATCCATGACACTAACCCTCACCTAAAGATACATTAACTCTAACCTTAACCCTGAAACTTAACCCTAACATAAACACTAACCCCAACCCTAAGCTAATCCTAACCCTAAAAGTAACCATAATATTACAACTAACTAAATGTAATGCCAGGCAAAACCCAACACGAAAACTAAAACTAACCCAAACCTTAACCTAACACCAATGCTAACCTAACATTAACACTGACTCTAAGCCTAACCCAAACCTAACACATGCACTTACCATGATCGTGACTCTAAGCAAACCACAATCTAATGCTAAGAATAACACTAACACAAACTCAAACCCAAAACCTGACATTATCACCAACCCTAACGCTAACACTAAGCAATCCCTATTCTGAACGCTCCTCCTAACCATAACAATAACCATAACCATAACACTAACACTAACACGAATATTAACCCTAATCCTACGTATATCATAAGCCTAACCTAAACCTATTCCAATCCATAAAACTAACCCTAACCATAACACTAACTCTAAACATAGTGCTAACACAAACACTAAACAGAACACTCATTCTAACCACTAACCCTAATGATAACATTAACACTAACTAAACTATAAACCCCACTTTAACTCTGAAAGAAAAACCTGAAACCTAACATTAACGCTAAAGTACCACACACCCAAAACCAACGATAACGTTAACCCTAACCCTAAGCCTAACTTAAAATTAACACTAACACTAACACTAATAATATACATAATACTAACCTAACCCTAACACAAAGCGTAACCGTATCACTTGCCCTGACCATACAACAAAAACTAATGCAAATTCTAACCGTAACCCGAAACCCACTAACAAACGCTACCCCTAACACTGACTGTAACACTGTCATAAACCTCACACTAACCCTAGCACGAAGCCTAACCCTAACCTTAACCCTAACCCAAATGCTAAAGTAACGCTCACCATAATGCTAAACCTAACCCTAACCATAAAACTAGCCATAAACCTAACAGAAAGTGAAACCACGGCGCTAAACCCAACCCTACACCTACCACTAACCCTAACGCTTACCATAATCATAAGCACTAACCCTAACCCTAAAACTAACAGTAAAATCTAGACATACCACTATCACTTAAACAGACCCTGAACTATCCTTTCCCCTAGCATTAACAGCATCAATAACGTAATGCACACTAAAGCAAAACACTAACTCTAACCCTAACCTAAATTAACATTAACACTAACATCAACCTGAAAGTTAACCTAACAAAAACTGTAAACCTAACCCTTACCTAACTCTAAACCTGAACATAGCAATAATGCTACCACTAACTAAATGTATCGCACAGCCAAAACCCAACACTAAACCTAAAACTGACACGAACGTTAACCTAACACCAACCCTCACCTAATCGTAACCTGATGATAACCCTAAGCATAACCTTAACCTAAGACAAACACTAACCCAAACCGTGACTCTAACGAAATATAACGTGACTCTAACGTAATCTCACACTATGACTAACACTAACACAACTCAAACCCTAAAGCTCACATGATCACCAACCTTAAAGCTAACCCTAACAATCCCTAATCTGAACCCTCCACCTAACCGTAACACTAACCATAACCATAACACTAACCCTAATAAAAATATTAAGACTAAAGCTAAGCATAACATAACCTTAACCTAAACCTATTCCAATCCATGACACTAACCCTTACCTAAAGTTACATTAAACCTAACATTACCCCTGAATCTTAACCCTAACATAAACACTAACCCCAACCCTAAGCTAATCCTAACCCTAAAAGTAACCATAATATTACAACTAACTAAATGTAACACCAGGCAAAACCCAACACGAAAACTAAAACTAACCCAAACCTTAACCTAACACCAATGCTAACCTAATATTAACACTGAACCCTAAGCCTAACCCAAACCTAACACATGCACTTACCATGACCGTGACTCTAAGCAAACCACAATCTAATACTAAGACTAACACGAACCCAAACTCAAACCCAAAACCTCACATTATCACCAACCCTAACTCTAACACTAAGCAATCCCTATTCTGAACCCTCCTCCTAACCATAACAATAACCATAACCATAACACTGACGCTACCACGAATATTAACCCTAAACCTAAGCATATCATAAGCCTAACCTAAACCTATTCCAATCCATAAAACTAACCCTAACCATAACACTAACTCTAAACATAGTGCTAACACAAACACTAAACAGAACACTCATTCTAACCACTAACCCTAACGATAACATTAACACTAACTAAACTATAAACCCCACTTTAACTTTAAAAAAAAAACCTGAAACCTAACATTAACGCTAAAGTATCACACACCCAAAACCAACGATAACCTTAACCCTAACTCTAAGCCTAACCTAATCTTAACACTAACACTAACACTAATAATATACATAATACTAACCTAACCCTAACACAAAGCGTAACCGTATCACTTGCCCTGACCATATGACAAAAACTAATGCAAATTCTAACCGTAACCAGAAACCCACTATAAACGCTACCCCTAACACTGACTGTAACACTGTCATAAACCTCACACTAACCCTAGCACGAAGCCTAACCCTAACCTTAACCCTAACCCAAATGCTAAAGTAACGCTCACCATAATGCTAAACCTAACCCTAACCATAAAACTAGCCATAAACCTAACAGAAAGTGAAACCACGGCGCTAAACCCAACCCTACACCTACCACTAACCCTAACGCTTACCATAATCATAAGCACTAACCCTAACCCTAAAACTAACAGTAAAATCTAGACATACCACTATCACTTAAACAGACCCTGAACTATCCATTCCCCTAGCATTAACAGCATCAATATACGTAATGCACACTAAAGCAAAACACTAACTCTAACCCTAACCTAAATTAACATTAACACTAACATCAACCTGAAAGTTAACCTAACAAAAACTGTAAACCTAACCCTAACCTAACTCTAACCCTAAACATAGCAATAATGCTACCACTAACTAAATGTATCGCACAGCCAAACCCAACAATAAACCTAAAACTGACACGAACGTTAACCTAACACCAACCCTAACCTAACGTTAACTTGAAGATAACCCTAAGCATAACCATAAACTAAGACAAACACTAACACAAACCGTGACTCTAACCAAATCTGACGTGAATCCAACGTAATCTAACACTATGACTAACACTAACACAACTCAAACCCTACACCTCACATGATCACCAACCTTAAAGCTACCCTAACAATCCCTAATCTGAACCCTCCACCTAACCGTAACACTAACCATAACCATAACACTAACCCTAACACAAATATTAAGACTAAAGCTAAGCATAACATAACCTTAACCTAAACCTATTCCAATCCATGACACTAACCCTAACCTAAAGTTACATTAACCCTAACATTACCCCTGAAACTTAACCCTAACATAAACACTAACCCCAACCCTAAGCTAATCCTAACACCAAAATTAACCATAATATTACAACTAACTAAATGTAACACCAGGCAAAACCCAACACGAAAACTAAAACTAACCCAAACCTTAACCTAACACCAATGCTAACCTAACATTAACACTGACACTAAGCCTAACCCAAACCTAACACATGCACTTACCATAACCGTGACTCTAAGCAAACCACAATCTAATGCTAACACTAACACAAACTCAAACCCAAAACCTCACATTATCACCAACCCTAACGCAAACACTAAGCAATCACAATTCTGAACCCTCCTCCTAACCATAACAATAACCATAACCATAACACTGACGCTAACACGAATATTAACCCTAATCCTAAGCATATCATAAGCCTAACCTAAACCTATTCCAATCCATAAAACTAACCCTAACCATAACACTAACTCTAAACATAGTGCTAACACAAACACTAAACATAACACCCATTCTAACCACTAACCCTAACGATAACATTAACACTAACTAAACTATAAACCCCACTTTAACTTAAAAAAAAAACCTGAAACCTAACATTAACGCTAAAGTATCACACACCCAAAACCAACGATAACCTTAACCCTAACCCTAAGCCTAACCTAATCTTAACACTAACACTAACACTAATAATAAACGTAATACTAACCTAACCCTAACACAAAGCCTAAACGTATCACTTGACCTGACCATACGACAAAAACTAATGCAAACTCTAACCGTAACCCGAAACCCACTAACAAACGCTACCCCTAACACTGACTGTAACACTGTTATAAACCTCACACTAACCCTAGCACGAAGCCTAACCCTAACGTTAACCCTAACCAAAATCATAAAGTAACGCTCACCATAATGCTCAACCTAACCCTAACCATAAAACTAGCCATAAACCTAACAGAAAGTGAAACCACGGTGCTAAACCCAACCCTACACCTACCACTAACCCTAACGCTTACCATAATCATAACCACTAACCCTAACCCTAAAACTAACAGTAAAATCTAGACATACCACTATCACTTAAACAGACCCTGAACTATCCATTCCCCTAGCATTACCAGCATCAATATACATAATGCAAACTAAAGCAAAACACTAACACTAACCCTAACCTAAACTAACATTAACACTAACATCAACCTGAAAGTTAACCCTAACAAAAACTGTAAACCTAACCCTAACCTAACTCTAACCCTAAACATGACAATAATGCTCCCACTAAGTAAATGTATCGCACAGCTAAAACCCAACACTAAACCGAAAACTGACACGAACGTTAACCTAACACTAACCCTAACCTAACGCTAACCTGACGATAAACCTAAGCATAACCATAACCTAAGAAAAACACTAACCGAAACCGTGACTCTAATCAAATCTAACGTGACTCTAACGTAATCTAACACTATGACTAACACTAACACAACTCAAACCCTAAACCTCACATGATCACCAACCTTAAAGCTAACCCTAACAATCCCTAATCTGAACCCTCCACCTAACCATAACACTAACCATAACAATAACACTAACCCTAACACTAATATTAAGACTAAAGCTAAGCATAACATAACCTTAACCTAAACCTATTCCAATCCATGACACTAACCCTAACCTAAAGTTACATTAACCCTAACATTAACCCTGAAACTTAACCCTAACATAAACACTAACCCCAACACTAAGCTAATCCTAACCCTAAAAGTAACAATAATATTACAACTAACTAAATATAACGCCAGCCAAGCCTAACACGAAAACTAAAACTAACCCAAATCTTAACCTAACACCAATCCTAACCTAACACTAACACTGAACCGTAAGCCTAACCCAAACCTAACACATGCACTTACCATGACCGTGACTCTAAGCAAACCACAATCTAATGCTAAGACTAACACGAACACAAACTCAAACACAAAACCTCACATTATCACCATCCCTAACGCTAACACTAAGCAATCCCTATTCTGAACCCTCCTCCTAACCATAACAATAACCATAACCATAACACTGACGCTACCACGAATATTAACCCTAATCCTACACATATCATAAGCCTAACCTAAACCTATTCCAATCCATAAAACTAACCCTAACCATAACACTAACTCTAAACATAGTGCTAACACAAACAATAAACAGAACACTCATTCTAACCACTAACCCTAATGATAACATTAACACTAACTAAACTATAAACCCCACTTTAACTCTAAAAAAAAAAACCTGAAACCTAACATTAACGCTAAAGTAACATACACCCAAAACCCAACAATAACCTTAACCCTAACCCTAAGCCTAACCTAAACTTAACACTAACACTAACACTAATAATATACGTAAAACTAACCTAACGCTAACACAAAGCATAACCGTATAACTTGACCTGACCATAGGACAAAAACTAATGCAAACTCTAACCGTAACCCCAAACCCACTAACAAACGCTACCACTAACACTGAATGTAACCCTGTCATAAACGTCACACTAACCCTAGCACGAAGCCTAACCCTAACCTTAACCCTAACCCAAATCCTAAAGTAACGCTCACCATAATGCTAAACCTAACCCTATACATAAAACTAGCCATAAACCTAACAGAAAGTGAAACCACGGCGCTAAACCCAACCCTACACCTACCACTAACCCTAACGCTTACCATAATCGTAAGCACTAACCCTAACCCTAAAACTAACAGTAAAATCTAGACATACCACTATCACTTAAACTGACCCTGAACTATCTATTCCCCTAGCATTAACAGCATCAATATACGTAATGCACACTAAAGCAAAAACACTAACACTAACCCTAACCTAAACTAACATTAAGACTAACATCAACCTGAAAGTTAACCCTAACAAAAACTGTAAATCTAACCCTAACCTATCTCTAACCCTAAACATAACAATAATGCTACCACCTACTAAATGTATCGCACAGCCAAAACCCAACACTAAATCTAAAACTGACACGAACGTTAACCTAACACCAACCCTAACCTAAAGCTAACACTGACGATAACCCTAAGCATAACCATTACCTAAGACAAACACTAACCCAAACCGTGACTCTAACCAAATCTAACGTGACTCTAACGTAATCTATCACTATGACTAACACTAACACAACTAAAACCATAAACCTCACATGATCACCAACCTTAAAGCTAACCCTAACAATCCCTAATCTGAACCCTCCACCGAACCGTAACACTAACCATAACCATAACACTAACCTTAACACTAATATTAAGACTAAACCTAAGCATAACATAACCTTAACCTAAAACTATTCCAATCCTTGACACTAACCCTAACCTAACCCTGAAACTTAACCCTAACATAAACACTAACCCCAACCCTAAGCTAATCCTAACCCTAAAAGTAACCATAATACTACAACTAACTAAATGTAATGCCCAGCCAAAACCCAACACAAAAACTAAAACTAACCCAAACCTTTACCTAACACCAATCCTAACACTAACACTGAACCCTAAGCCTAACCCAAACCTAACACATGCACTTACCATAACCGTGACTCTAAGCAAACCACAATCTAATGCTAAGACTAACACTAACACAAACTCATACCCAAAACCTCACATTATCACCAACCCTAACGATAACACTAAGCAATCCCTATTCTGAACCCTCCTCCTAACCATAACAATAACCATAACCATAACACTAACACTAACCCGAATATTAACCCTAATCCTAAGCATATCATAAGCCTAACCTAAACCTATTCCAATCCATAAAACTAACCCTAACCATAACACTAACTCTAAACATAGTGCTAACACAAACACTAAACAGAACACTCATTCTAACCACTAACCCTAACGATAACATTAACACTAACTAAACTATAACCTAAATTTACCTCTAAAAAAAACCTGAAACCTAACCCTACCACTAATAATAACGCTAAAGTAGCACGAACCCATAACCCAACAATAACCTTAACTCTAACCCTAGGCCTAACCTAAAGTTAACACTAAAACTAACACTAATAATAAACCTAACCCTAACACAAAGCATAACCGTATCACTTGATCTGACCATACTACTAAACCAATGCAAACTTTGACCTTATCCCTAAACGAACTAAGAAACACTACCCCTAATACTAACTGTAACCCTAACAAAATCGAATGGTAACCATAACAAGAAGCCTAACCCTAACCTAAACCCTAACCCAAATACTAAACTAACGGTCACCATAAAGCTAAAGCTAACCCTAACCATATAACTAACCATAACCTTAAGAGATAGTGTAACCACGGCGATAAACCAACCCTACACTTAACAATAACCCTTATTCTTACCATAATCTTTACCACTAACCCTATACCTAAAACTAACACTATAAATCTAGACATACCACTATCACTTAAACTGACCCTGAACTATCCATTACACTAGCATTAACAGTATCACTTTACGTATTGCAATTAAAACAAAATACTAACACGAACCCTAACCTAAACTAACATTAACACTAACATCAAACTGAAATTTAACCCTAACAAAAACTGTAAACCTAACCCTAACCTAACTCTAACCGTAACATAACAATAATGCTACCACTAACTAAATGTTTCACACAGCCAAAACATAACACTAAACCTAAAATTAACACGAACGTTAACCTAACACCAACGCTAACCAAACGCTAACACTGACGATAACCCTAAGCATAACCATAAGCTAGGACAAACACTAAACCAATCCGTGACTCTAACCAAACTGTAATCTAACACTAAGTCTAACACTAACATAACACAAACCCTAAACCTCACATTATCACCCACGTTAAAGCTAACCCTAACCATCCCTACTCTGAACCCTCCACCTAACCATAACACTAACCATAACCATAATACCATAGCACAGCTACATCCCTGCAGCCCCTCTGGGGTTGTCTTAGCAGCACGTGGCCCCTAATAAGACCCCTCCACTGATTGTCTTGCATTTTGCCATCCATAGTTGCCAAGCATCCACTGCCTGGTGTCCTCACCTGCAATGGCCGCCTTGGGTTGGTAGCTGGAGAAGACCTTGCTGTCTGTCAGATGGGTGAGCATGGCCACTGTGTGTCCAAGCAGGATCCCCATACCCAGCATCATCAGCAGCATGAAGAAGTAGAGAACTGACCACAGCTGGGACACTTCCATGCTTCTAATGGCCTCAGTGTAGACGATAAAGACCAGGCCCATGCCCTGGACAGCCTGCAGATGATTAATAGACACCAGATACTCGTGTGAGTCAGAGGGGACAAGAGTGGAACACCATAGTTCGGACGTGGAAGGTCTCTCCTCCATGTGTTGCTGCACACTTCCAGGTGTGTAACTGTAACACCAAAAATAAAAACCCAGATACAGATATTGGGGTTCAAGCATCAAGCTGAAGGTCAGAGCAGCAAAGCAGCCAAGACACTAGCCCTTACTTCTACCTCAGTCTAAAAGGGGGTGATCCTGTCCCTGCAAGATCTCTAGTAAACCTCAGAATGCTGCCTCTCCTCAGGGTGCCTAGAGACCAAATCTCACAATGCAGCCTGAGACATTGGGTTTCTGTTTTTTATATGCCTCTCTAGAGCTGGGATTAAAGGCATGAGCTCTGGTAATCTTATAGACTGATTCACTCTAGTGTATCCCTGGGGGTTTCAAACTCACAGAAATCCACCCAAAGCGTGTGCCACCACTGCCTGGCTAGCTGGTATGGATGCTGGGATTAAAGGTATGTGTCACCTTTGGCTGATTGCAATAGCTTTTGACTGGCTTTGCTTTTTGAATCCTCGGGCAAGCTTTGACAAATCATACATAATATATCACCACATATAAATTTGTGGACTTTCAGAGCTGGGCTCTCACTGGAGATAGTAGACCATTGGGTGAGTGCCTTGAAGTTTTGTAGCCCGCTGTCACTTCCTGTCTGTTCTTGGCTTCCTTGCCCATCAATAGTTAGAGTCTTAGGCTCATGAGTCTATTGTCATGAATTGTACAATCCTTCTCCACCATGATAGATTGTACCTCTCACTCAGGAGAGCAAAATAAGTACCTCCCTCATGACCGCGTTAGGTATTTGGTTATAGCAACACAATTTTTTATTGAACGATACATAAATGTAAATAAGCTCAGTGGAGTAAGCACAGTGGGAATAGTAGGCTTCAGAAACAGATAAGTATAACATGACTCTGAGATTTTTAACTGAATATTAGATATCACACAACAATTATTTCACTATTATTAGCAGGAGCCATCAATTCTAAACAATGTCCGTGTTAAAATACTCCCTATTGGGGTACTCTGATCTCACTTTCCTGCCCATGACTACCACCGAAAGCAACACATCAAAGACAATTGGAATCAATGACTTAGAAACAACAATAATGTTTTCAATGATTAACATAATTATTGGTTTAAATGGTCACTGTAATGTTAATATTGGATTAGTTATGGCTGAAGAGAGAAGGAGTAGACAGGGAGTTATTTCTCATGGTAATTCTATTCAATCAAATGTAGTTCGACTGAAATATGCAAAAATTAGACTAATGGTGTCTGTATACACTGTGAACCTTATTCTATCTTGATGTGTAATGGACTTCAATCGTAGAACAAGCTGCTGAACCTCAGATAATCACATCAGCTAGCCTGTGCGTGCCAGGTAGCCAACTGCTTGAAACAAGGTTCAAAAAAGCAAATACAAGTTTTACCCAACGAGCACTCTGTATACATCATTGCCATTTTCTTTTTAAAATTTTATTTCATATGTATTGGTGTTTTGCTTACATGCATGTGTGTGTGTGCGCGCACGTGCGTGTGTGTTTGTGTGTGTTTGTGTATGTGTGTGAGACAGACCGACAGAGAGAGAGACACACACACACACACACAGAGAGAGAGAGAGAGAGAGAGAGAGAGAGAGAGAGAGAGAAGGAATGCTCTGAAGGTTGAGTTAAAGGTAGCTGTAGCATGCCTTGTGGGTGCTGAGAATAGAACCCATGTCCTCTGGAAAAGCAGCTAGTTTTCTGAACCACTGAGCTTCATGTCCACTTTCTGTACATTATTTTCTTTTCTTGTGGTATCCTGCACATGTTAGGGTAGAACATGTTTAATTTCATTTTGCCCAGTATGTTTTCTAACTATAGAGTCAAGCCAATTAAGGTCTATGAGAGTAATTCTGTCTTACCTGTCTCTCTCCATGCCCTCCTCCTCCCTCCACCCCCTCCCCTTTGGAGTTAGCTGGCTGAGGCAGAGCAAGGAGACTTTTGTTACTGACAGCCACTAGGTGGTGCTGCTGCCTCCTGAATGAGCCAAAGCTTCCTCCTGTCTGCTGTTTGGGTCACCAGCAGAAGTGCAAGATTCCCTGAGTTCCTACCTCCTCCCCATTGCTTTACATCACTTCTAGGATATATCTGTGTCCCTTCTTCAGTCACCCCAAGAGCTGAGGTCCTGGCCTCTCTTTGACTTTATTCTAATCTGAAACATCCACTTCCTGGCCTGTCCCGTTCTCCCTGAAAACTGGCATTTTTTCCTAGATGACCATTTAAACTTCTTAACCTTGGGTGATCCAGAAACTGGTCACCATATCTTTTAAAGCTTGAAAATGTCATAAGCTGAGGGAGTGCATAAGAGTAGAGGATAAAATAAGTCAGTTTGGAAATGCCACAAATTATAAGCCTTTTCTTTGGTTCACAAACCTTTTCATGGCAGAATACTTGCGAGGGTTGTGGGAAAGGGGGAGCCAACATTCTCAATACCTAACTTACTGGAGATGACTCAGTATGTCATGGGACCCTGGCTCTTCTTCAAGAGACAGTGGGGAGTGTTTCTCAATGGACAGCCTGCCGTTTAGAGCGTCATGGCTGGTTTTTACCTAAACCAAAACCATCAGAAAAATCTAAGGTAGAGGAAGGCATGGCACAGCTCTTTGACCCAGATCACACCCAAACAACCTCTGAATCCCCTTATATGACCTCACTCAACAGGGCTGGGTGAGTGGAGGGCATGAGTTTCCCCAGGGTTCCTTGTTGCAGCTGATGCTGCTGCTGGTGCTTGGCAGAAAATTGGAAATCCAAACACCCCACCAGTGGTTCTCAGCATGTAGTCCCAGAACACCAAGGAATGTCTGAGATGTTGGACTTCAACCCAGGCCCCCTCGCTTAAAACATCTTCAGGCACTCGTCCAGTTTTCACAAGATACCCCTATGATATGATAACGCCCAGGCTTGGAGGCTGCCCTAATTAGGAATATCGGCCCCAGAAATATATCCCATCACCGGGGAGGTAAAACATATCCCAGTGCTGGCCAGGGCAACAAGGTAAAAAACTGACACGTCCATGGGCTGTCTTTTCAAACTGGACTCCAGTCAGGTTTCTTGAAAAGCTCTGATGGTGGAAGATCACAGAATCTAGTCCTGGAGACTGAGTCCCATCCCAGAAAGCCACAAATAGAGCAGGGCTAGCAGGCAAACACACCACGATACAACATGGGAAAGGAAAAAAAAAAAAAAAGGAAACGTTTAGAAAAAGAAACTGTTGGATACAGGTAAACTGAGGAAGTAAGTGATAGCTGAGATCAGAGGGCAGAGACTAAACTGCCAGTTCTGGTATCTAAAACTGAAATGCGCATAGAGGAAAGATGATTTTCTTCTGGATGTTTCCCTACAGATTCTCTGCCCTCTATAGCAGGCAGGTTCTGGAGTCTCCTTACCTCTTTAGCCCATACACTTAGCACACAGCTAGGATCTCCACCACGATGCGGAGCAGCAGGGACAGCGTGCCTGCAGCGTCATTGAAGATGTCAAACCAGTATTTCCCAGCCTCTATGGTGAACTCTATGCCGATGGCACAGTTGATGTGGCACACCTGACCAGGAGCACCAGATTGCAGCTCATCTCTCTGAGACTCCCTGAGTCATCCCACATTAGATGTCAACAAGAGCCATAGATACCTAGGTTTGCTGTGGAGGGCGAGTCCCCACATCAGCTTTAAGGGCTGCTTTGCAGGGGATTTCATAGCAGGAAAACAACAACAGTTAGGTTGTTGCACTTTAGGGGACATCATAATGGCTGAAAGTCTAGGAATGCTGAACATACCAAAACATAGACCTTGAGACTGTGAGAATTGGACTGAAATGTGGTGTGGGGTCCTAGAGAAGGATTGGTTTGGGAGGAAATTACAATTTACATAGCTGCTATCACTTGCTTGGGTCTGGTCATCAACCTTAGCAGATTAAGCCTCCAAAGTAGTAGTCAGGGATCCCTTGTGTACTGGGATGTCAGGGCTTAGTGTTGTCTGATATCTCCCTGTAGTACAACATGGCAGAGTCAATATTTGACTCTTTCCAGGTTTTCGTCTGACTTCCCAAGGCTTTGCATGGTGACTCTAAATACATAGTAGCCCTTCCCACTGCCATACCATATTATGTCAAACACCGGGTTGCTCCCTCAGGAGATGATTAAGTGCTGGATTGAGAGCTACATGCATTTGTACAGTGGACCACAGTATCCCAATTTATGAAAAAAAATACCAAGTGCTATCAAGCTTCGAGGAACGGGGAAGAGGATACTTCCCACATGATAACTAGGACATGTGATCAGAAGTGACATTATCTATCATGGACATAGTGCCATCAGAGGCACATGAGGGCTTTCATGATCCTGGCTGGGTGGCAAGGTGGTGAAATAAAAAATGGGTCTCTGTGGTGCATATTGCATGTGCATACAGCTCCTAGAAAAACTGATCCAAGTGGAGCTGAGTATCACCATTGCAGGAGCACAGCTACATCCCTGCAGCCCCTCTGGGGTTGTCTTAGCAGCACGTGGCCCCTAATAAGACCCCTCCACTGATTGTCTTGCATTTTGCCATCCATAGTTGCCCAGCCTCCACTGCCTGGTGTCCTCACCTGCAATGGCCGCCTTGGGTGGGTAGCTGGAGAAGACCTTGCTGTCTGTCAGATGGGTGAGCATGGCCACTGTGTGTCCAAGCAGGATCCCCATACCCAGCATCATCAGCAGCATGAAGAAGTAGAGAACTGACCACAGCTGGGACACTTCCATGCTTCTAATGGCCTCAGTGTAGACGATAAAGACCAGGCCCATGCCCTGGACAGCCTGCAGATGATTAATAGACACCAGATACTCGTGTGAGTCAGAGGGGACAAGAGTGGAACACCATAGTTCGGACGTGGAAGGTCTCTCCTCCATGTGTTGCTGCACACTTCCAGGTGTGTAACTGTAACACCAAAAATAAAAACCCAGAGACAGATATTGGGGTTCAAGCATCAAGCTGAAGGTCAGAGCAGCAAAGCAGCCAAGACACTAGCCCTTACTTCTACCTCAGTCTAAAAGGGGGTGATCCTGTCCCTGCAAGATCTCTAGTAAACCTCAGAATGCTGCCTCTCCTCAGGGTGCCTAGAGACCAAATCTCACAATGCAGCCTGAGACATTGGGTTTCTGTTTTTTATATGCCTCTCTATAGCTGGGATTAAAGGCATGAGCTCTGGTAATCTTATAGACTGATTCACTCTAGTGTATCCCTGGGGGGTTTCAAACTCACAGAAATCCACCCAAAGCGTGTGCCACCACTGCCTGGCTAGCTGGTATGGATGCTGGGATTAAAGGTATGTGTCACCTTTGGCTGATTGCAATAGCTTTTGACTGGCTTTGCTTTTTGAATCCTCGGGCAAGCTTTGACAAATCATACATAATATATCACCACATATAAATTTGTGGACTTTCAGAGCTGGGCTCTCACTGGAGATAGTAGACCATTGGGTGAGTGCCTTGAAGTTTTGTAGCCCGCTGTCACTTCCTGTCTGTTCTTGGCTTCCTTGCCCATCAATAGTTAGAGTCTTAGGCTCATGAGTCTATTGTCATGAATTGTACAATCCTTCTCCACCATGATAGATTGTACCTCTCACTCAGGAGAGCAAAATAAGTACCTCCCTCATGACCGCGTTAGGTATTTGGTTATAGCAACACAATTTTGTATTGAACGATACATAAATGTAAATAAGCTCAGTGGAGTAAGCACAGTGGGAATAGTAGGCTTCAGAAACAGATAAGTATAACATGACTCTGAGATTTTTAACTGAATATTAGATATCACACAACAATTATTTCACTATTATTAGCAGGAGCCATCAATTCTAAACAATGTCCGTGTTAAAATACTCCCTATTGGGCTACTCTGATCTCACTTTCCTGCCCCTGACTACCACCGAAAGCAACACATCAAAGACAATTGGAATCAATGACTTAGAAACAACAATAGTGTTTTCAATGATTAACATAATTATTGGTTTAAATGGTCACTGTAATGTTAATATTGGATTAGTTATGGCTGAAGAGAGAAGGAGTAGACAGGGAGTTATTTCTCATGGTAATTTTATTCAATCAAATGTAGTTTGACCGAAATATGCAAAAATTAGACTAATGGTGTCTGTATACACTGTGAACCTTATTCTATCTTGATGTGTAATGGACTTCAATCGCAGAACAAGCTGCTGAACCTCAGATAATCACATCAGCTAGCCTGTGCGTGCCAGGTAGCCAACTGCTTGAAACAAGGTTCAAAAAAGCAAATACAAGTTTTACCCAACGAGCACTCTGTATACATCATTGCCATTTTCTTTTTAAAATTTATATTTTATATGCATTGGTGTTTTTGCTTGCATGCATGTGTGTGCATGTGTGTGTGCGTGCGTGTGTGTGTGTGTGTGTGTGTGGTTTGTGTATGTGTGTGAGACAGACAGACCGAGAGAGAGAGACACAAACACACACACAGAGAGAGAGAAATCCTCTGAAGGTTGAGTTAAAGGTAGCTGTAGCATGCCTTGTGGGTGCTGAGAATAGAACCCATGTCCTCTGGAAAAGCAGCTAGTTTTCTGAACCACTGAGCCTCATGTCCACTTTCTATACATTATTTTCTTTTCTTTTGTTATCCTGCACATGTTAGGGTAGAACATGTTTAATTTCATTTTGCCCAGTATGTTTTCTCACTATAGAGTCAAGCCAGTTAAGGTCTATGAGAGTAATTCTGTCTTACCTGTCTCTCTCCATGCCCTCCTCCTGCCTCCACCCCCTCCCCTTTGGAGTTAGCTGGCTGAGGCAGAGCAAGGAGACTTCTGTTACTGACAGCCACTAGGTGGTGCTGCTGCCTCCTGAATGAGCCAAAGCTTCCTCCTGTCTGCTGTTTGGGTCACCAGCAGAAGTGCAAGATTCCCGAGTTCCTACCTCCTCCCCATTGCGTTACATCATTTCTAGGATATATCTGTGTCCCTTCTTCAGTCACCCCAAGAGCTGAGGTCCTGGCCTCTCTTTGACTTTATTCTAATCTGAAACATCCACTTCTGGCCTGTCCCGTTCTCCCTGAAAACTGGCATTTTTTTTTTCTAGATGACCATGTAAACTTCTTAACCTTGGGTGATCCAGAAACTGGTCACCATATCTTTAAAAGCCTGAAAATGTCATAAGCTGAGGGAGTGCATAAGAGTAGAGGATAAAATAAGTCAGTTTGGAAATGCCACAAATTATAAGCCTTTTCTTTGGTTCACAAACCTTTTCATGGCTGAATACTTGCGAGGGTTGTGGGAAAGGGGGGAGCCACCATTCTCAATACCTAACTTACTGGAGATGACTCAGTATGTCATGGGACCATGGCTCTTCTTCAAGAGACAGTGGGGAGTGTTTCTCAATGGACAGCCTGCCGTTTAGAGCGTCATGGCTGGTTTTTACCTAAACCAAAACCATCAGAAAAATCTAAGGTAGAGGAAGGCATGGCACAGCTCTTTGACCCAGATCACACCCAAACAACCTCTGAATCCCCTTACATGACCTCACTCAACAGGGCTGGGTGAGTGGAGGGCATGAGTTTCCCCAGGGTTCCTTGTTGCTGCTGATGCTGCTGCTGGTGCTTGGCAGAAATTTGGAAATCCAAACACCCCACCAGTGGTTCTCAGCATGTAGTCCCAGAACACCAAGGAATGTCTGAGATGTTGGACTTCAACCCAGGCCCCCTCGCTTAAAACATCTTCAAGCACTCGTCCAGTTTTCACAAGATACCCCTATGATATGATAACGCCCAGGCTTGGAGGCTGCCCTAATTAGGAATATCGGCCCCAGAAATATATCCCATCACTGGGGGAGGTAAAACATATCCCAGTGCTGGCCAGGGCAACAAGGTAAAAAAACTGACACGTCCATGGGCTGTCTTTTCAAACTGGACTCCAGTCAGGTTTCTTGAAAAGCTCTGATGGTGGAAGATCACAGAATCTAGTCCTGGAGACTGAGTCCCATCCCAGAAAGCCACAAATAGAGCAGGGCTAGCAGGCAAACACACCACGATACAACATGGGAAAGGGAAAAAAAAAAAGAAACGTTTAGAAAAAGTAACTGTTGGATACAGGTAAACTGAGGAAGTAAGTGATAGCTGAGATCAGAGGGCAGAGACTAAACTGCCAGTTCTGGTATCTAAAACTGAAATGCGCATAGAGGAAAGATGATTTTCTTCTGCATGTTTCCCTACAGATTCTCTGCCCTCTATAGCAGGCAGGTTCTGGAGTCTCCTTACCTCTTTAGCCCATACACTTAGCACACAGCTAGGATCTCCACCACCATGCGGAGCAGCAGGGACAGCGTGCCTGCAGAGTCATTGAAGATGTCAAACCAGTATTTCCCAGCCTCTATGGTGAACTCTATGCCGATGGCACAGTTGATGTGGCACACCTGACCAGGAGCACCAGATTGCAGCTCATCTCTCTGAGACTCCCTGAGTCATCCCACATTAGATGTCAACAAGAGCCATAGATACCTAGGTTTGCTGTGGAGGGCAAGTCCCCACATCAGCTTTAAAAGCTGCTTTGCAGGGGATTTCATAGCAGGAAAACAACAACAACAGTTAGGTTGTTGCACTTTAGGGGACATCATAATGGCTGAAAGTCTAGGAATGCTGAACATACCAAAACATAGCCCTTGAGACTGTGAGAATTGGACTGAAATGTGGTGTGGGGTCCTAGAGAAGGATTGGTTTGGGAGGAAATTACAATTTACATAGCTGCTATCACTTGCTTGGGTCTGGTCATCAACTTTAGCAGATTAAGCCTCCAAAGTAGTAGTCAGGGATCCCTTGTGTACCGGGATGTCAGGGCTTAGTGTTGTCTGATATCTCCCTGTAGTACAACATGGCAGAGTCAATATTTGACTCTTTCCAGGTTTTCGTCTGACTTCCCAAGGCTTTGCATGGTGCCTCTGAATTCATAGTAGCCTTTCCCACTGCCATACCATATTATGTCAAACACTGGGTTGCTCTCTCAGGAGATGATTAAGTGCTAGATTGAGAGCTACATGCATTTGTACAGTGGACCACAGTGTCCCAATTTATGAAAAAAAAAATACCAAGTGCTATCAAGCTTCGAGGAACGGGGAAGAGGATACATCCCACATGATAACTAGGACATGTGATCAGAAGTAACATTATCTATCATGGACATAGTGCCATCAGAAGCACATGAGGGTTTTCATGATCCTGGCTGGGTGGCAAGGTGGTGAAATAAAAAAATGGGTCTCTGTGGTGCATATTGCATGTGCAAACAGCTCCTAGAAAAACTGATCCAAGTGGAGCTGAGTATCACCATTGCAGGAGCACAGCTACATCCCTGCAGCCCCTCTGGGGTTGTCTTAGCAGCACGTGGCCCCTAATAAGACCCCTCCACTGATTGTCTTGCATTTTGCCATCCATAGTTGCCCAGCCTCCACTGCCTGGTGTCCTCACCTGCAATGGCCGCCTTGGGTGGGTAGCTGGAGAAGACGTTGCTGTCTGTCAGATGGGTGAGCATGGCCACTGTGTGTCCAAGCAGGATCCCCATACCCAGCATCATCAGCAGCATGAAGAAGTAGAGAACTGACCACAGCTGGGACACTTCCATGCTTCTAATGGCCTTAGTGTAGACCATAAAGGCCAGGCCCATGCCCTGGACAGCCTGCAGATGATTAATAGACACCAGATACTCGTGTGAGTCAGAGGGGACAAGAGTGGAACACCATAGTTCGGTGTGGAAGGTCTCTCCTCCATGTGTTGCTGCACACTTCCAGGTGTGTAACTGTAACACCAAAAATAAAAACCCAGATACAGATATTGGGGTTCAAGCATCAAGCTGAAGGTCAGAGCAGCAGAGCCGCCAAGACACTAGCACTTACTTCTACCTCAGTCTAAAAGGGGGTGATCCTGTCCCTGCAAGATCTCTAGCAAACCTCAGAATGCTGCCTCTCCTCAGGGTGCCTAGAGACCAAATCTCACAATGCAGCCTGAGACATTGGGTTTCTGTTTTTTATATGCCTCTCTAAAGCTGGGATTAAAGGCATGAGCTCTAGTAATCTTATAGACTGATTCACTCTAGTGTATCCCTGGGGGGTTTCAAACTCACAGAAATCCACCCAAAGCGTGTGCCACCACTGCCTGGCTAGCTGGTATGGATGCTGGGATTAAAGGTATGTGTCACCTTTGCCTGATTGCAATAGCTTTTGACTGGCTTTGCTTTTTGAATCCTCGGGCAAGCTTTGACAAATCATACATAATATATCACCACATATAAATTTGTGGACTTTCAGAGCTGGGCTCTCACTGGAGATAGTAGACCATTGGGTGAGTGCCTTGAAGTTTTGTAGCACGCTGTCACTTCCTGTCTGTTCTTGGCTTCCTTGCCCATCAATAGTTAGAGTCTTAGGCTCATGAGTCTATTGTCATGAATTGTACAATCCTTCCCTACCATGATAGATTGTACCTCTCACTCAGGAGAGCAAAATAAGTACCTCCCTCATGACCGCGTTAGGTATTTGGTTATAGCAACACAATTTTTTATTGAACGATACATAAATGTAAATAAGCTCAGTGGAGTAAGCACAGTGGGAATAGTAGGCTTCAGAAACAGATAAGTATAACATGACTCTGAGATTTTTAACTGAATATTAGATATCACACGACAATTATTTCACTATTATTAGCAGGAGCCATCAATTCTAAACACTGTCCGTGTTAAAATACTCCCTATTGGGCTACTCTGATCTCACTTTCCTGCCCCTGACTACCACCGAAAGCAACACATCAAAGACAATTGGAATCAATGACATAGAAACAACAATAGTGTTTTCAATGATTAACATAATTATTGGTTTAAATGGTCACTGTAATGTTAATATTGGATTAGTTATGGCTGAAGAGAGAAGGAGTAGACAGGGAGTTATTTCTCATGGTAATTCTATTCAATCAAATGTAGTTCGACCGAAATATGCTAAAATTAGACTAATGGTGTCTGTATACACTGTGAACCTTATTCTATCTTGATGTGTAATGGACTTCAATCCTAGAACAAGCTGCTGAATCTCAGATAATCACATCAGCTAGCCTGTGCGTGCCAGGTAGCCAACTGCTTAAAACAAGGTTCAAAAAAGCAAATACAAGTTTTACCCAGCGAGCACTCTGTATACATCATTGCCATTTTCTTTTTAAAATTTTATTTTATATGCATTGGTGGTTTGCTTGCATGCATGTGTGTGCATGTGTGTGTGCGTGTGTGTGTGTGCGTGTGTGTGTTTGTGTATGTGTGTGAGACAGATAGAGAGACACACACACACACACACACACACACACACACAGAGAGAGAGAGAGAGAGAGAGAGAGAGAGAGAGAGAGAGAGAGAGAAATCCTCTGAAGGTTGAGTTAAAGGTAGCTGTAGCATGCCATGTGGGTGCTGAGAATAGAACCCATGTCCTCTGGAAAAGCAGCTAGTTTTCTGAACCACTGAGCCTCATGTCCACTTTCTATACATTATTTTCTTTTCTTTTGGTATCCTGCACATGTTAGGGTAGAACATGTTTAATTTCATTTTGCCCAGTATGTTTTCTAACTATAGAGTCAAGCCAATTAAGGTCTATGTGAGTAATTCTGTCTTACCTGTCTCTCTCCATGCCCTCCTCCTGCCTCCACCCCCTCCCCTTTGGAGTTAGCTGGCTGAGGCAGAGCAAGGAGACTTCTGTTACTGACAGCCACTAGGTGGTGCTGCTGCCTCCTGAATGAGCCAAAGCTTCCTCCTGTCTACTGTTTGGGTCACCAGCAGAAGTGCTAGATTCCCCGAGTTCCTACCTCCTCCCCATTGCTTTACATCACTTCTAGGATATATCTGTGTCCCTTCTTCAGTCACCCCAAGAGCTGAGGTCCTGGCCTCTCTTTGACTTTATTCTAATCTGAAACATCCACTTCCTGGCCTGTCCCGTTCTCCCTGAAAACTGGCATTTTTTTTCTAGATGACCATTTAAACTTCTTAACCTTGGGTGATCCAGAAACTGGTCACCATATCTTTTAAAGCTTGAAAATGTCATAAGCTGAGGGAGTGCATAATAGTAGAGGATAAAATAAGTCAGTTTGGAAACGCCACAAATTATAAGCCTTTTCTTTGGTTCACAAACCTTTTCATGGCTGAATACTTGCGAGGGTTGTGGGAAAGGGGGGAGCCACCATTCTCAATACCTAACTTACTGGAGATGACTCAGTATGTCATGGGACCCTGGCTCTTCTTCAAGAGACAGTGGGGAGTGTTTCTCAATGGACAGCCTGCCGTTTAGAGTGTCATGGCTGGTTTTTACCTAAACCAAAACCATCAGAAAAATGTAAGGTAGAGGAAGGCATGGCACAGCTCTTTGACCCAGATCACACCCAAACAACCTCTGAATCCCCTTATATGACCTCACTCAACAGGGCTGGGTGAGTGGAGGGCATGAGTTTCCCCAGGGTTCCTTGTTGCTGCTGCTGGTGCTGCTGGTGCTTGGCAGAAAATTGGAAATCCAAACACCCCACCAGTGGTTCTCAGCATGTAGTCCCAGAACACCAAGGAATTTCTGAGATGTTGGACTTCAACCCAGGCCCCCTCGCTTAAAACATCTTCAGGCACTCGTCCAGTTTTCACAAGATACCCCTATGATATGATAACGCCCAGGCTTGGAGGCTGCCCTAATTAGGAATATCGGCACCAGAAATATATCCCATCACCGGGGAGGTAAAACATATCCCAGTGCTGGCCAGGGCAACAAGGTAAAAAAACTGACACGTCCATGGGCTGTCTTTTCAAACTGGACTCCAGTCAGGTTTCTTGAAAAGCTCTGATGGTGCAAGATCACAGAATCTAGTCCTGGAGACTGAATCCCATCCCAGAAAGCCACAAATAGAGCAGGGCTAGCAGGCAAACACACCACGATACAACATGGGAAAGGAAAAAAAAAAAAAAAAAAGGAAACGTTTAGAAAAAGAAACTGTTGGATACAGGTAAACTGAGGAAGTAAGTGATAGCTGAGATCAGAGGGCAGAGACTAAACTGCCAGTTCTGGTATCTAAAACTGAAATGCGCATAGAGGAAAGATGATTTTCTTCTGGATGTTTCCCTACAGATTCTCTGCCCTCTATAGCAGGCAGGTTCTGGAGTCTCCTTACCTCTTTAGCCCATACACTTAGCACACAGCTAGGATCTCCACCACCATGCGGAGCAGCAGGGACAGCGTGCCTGCAGCGTCATTGAAGATGTCAAACCAGTATTTCCCAGCCTCTATGGTGAACTCTATGCCGATGGCACAGTTGATGTGGCACACCTGACCAGGAGCACCAGATTGCAGCTCACCTCTCTGAGACTCCCTGAGTCATCCCACATTAGATGTCAACAAGAGCCATAGATACCTAGGTTTGCTGTGGAGGGCGAGTCCCCACATCAGCTTTAAGGGCTGCTTTGCAGGGGATTTCATAGCAGGAAAACAACAACAGTTAGGTTGTTGCACTTTAGGGGACATCATAATGGCTGAAAGTCTAGGAATGCTGAACATACCAAAACATAGACCTTGAGACTGTGAGAATTGGACTGAAATGTGGTGTGGGGTCCTAGAGAAGGATTGGTTTGGGAGGAAATTACAATTTACATAGCTGCTATCACTTGCTTGGGTCTGGTCATCAACCTTAGCAGATTAAGCCTCCAAAGTAGTAGTCAGGGATCCCTTGTGTACCGGGATGTCAGGGCTTAGTGTTGTCTGATATCTCCCTGTAGTACAACATGGCAGAGTCAATATTTGACTCTTTCCAGGTTTTCGTCTGACTTCCCAAGGCTTTGCATGGTGCCTCTGAATTCATAGTAGCCTTTCCCACTGCCATACCATATTATGTCAAACACTGGGTTGCTCTCTCAGGAGATGATTAAGTGCTAGATTGAGAGCTACATGCATTTGTACAGTGGACCACAGTGTCCCAATTTATGAAAAAAAAAAATACCAAGTGCTATCAAGCTTCGAGGAACGGGGAAGAGGATACATCCCACATGATAACTAGGACATGTGATCAGAAGTGACATTATCTATCATGGACATAGTGCCATCAGAAGCACATGAGGGTTTTCATGATCCTGGCTGGGTGGCAAGGTGGTGAAATAAAAAAATGGGTCTCTGTGGTGCATATTGCATGTGCAAACAGCTCCTAGAAAAACTGATCCAAGTGGAGCTGAGTATCACCATTGCAGGAGCACAGCTACATCCCTGCAGCCCCTCTGGGGTTGTCTTAGCAGCACGTGGCCCCTAATAAGACCCCTCCACTGATTGTCTTGCATTTTGCCATCCATAGTTGCCCAGCCTCCACTGCCTGGTGTCCTCACCTGCAATGGCCGCCTTGGGTGGGTAGCTGGAGAAGACGTTGCTGTCTGTCAGATGGGTGAGCATGGCCACTGTGTGTCCAAGCAGGATCCCCATACCCAGCATCATCAGCAGCATGAAGAAGTAGAGAACTGACCACAGCTGGGACACTTCCATGCTTCTAATGGCCTTAGTGTAGACCATAAAGGCCAGGCCCATGCCCTGGACAGCCTGCAGATGATTAATAGACACCAGATACTCGTGTGAGTCAGAGGGGACAAGAGTGGAACACCATAGTTCGGTGTGGAAGGTCTCTCCTCCATGTGTTGCTGCACACTTCCAGGTGTGTAACTGTAACACCAAAAATAAAAACCCAGATACAGATATTGGGGTTCAAGCATCAAGCTGAAGGTCAGAGCAGCAGAGCCGCCAAGACACTAGCACTTACTTCTACCTCAGTCTAAAAGGGGGTGATCCTGTCCCTGCAAGATCTCTAGCAAACCTCAGAATGCTGCCTCTCCTCAGGGTGCCTAGAGACCAAATCTCACAATGCAGCCTGAGACATTGGGTTTCTGTTTTTTATATGCCTCTCTAAAGCTGGGATTAAAGGCATGAGCTCTAGTAATCTTATAGACTGATTCACTCTAGTGTATCCCTGGGGGGTTTCAAACTCACAGAAATCCACCCAAAGCGTGTGCCACCACTGCCTGGCTAGCTGGTATGGATGCTGGGATTAAAGGTATGTGTCACCTTTGCCTGATTGCAATAGCTTTTGACTGGCTTTGCTTTTTGAATCCTCGGGCAAGCTTTGACAAATCATACATAATATATCACCACATATAAATTTGTGGACTTTCAGAGCTGGGCTCTCACTGGAGATAGTAGACCATTGGGTGAGTGCCTTGAAGTTTTGTAGCCCGCTGTCACTTCCTGTCTGTTCTTGGCTTCCTTGCCCATCAATAGTTAGAGTCTTAGGCTCATGAGTCTATTGTCATGAATTGTACAATCCTTCCCTACCATGATAGATTGTACCTCTCACTCAGGAGAGCAAAATAAGTACCTCCCTCATGACCGCGTTAGGTATTTGGTTATAGCAACACAATTTTTTATTGAACGATACATAAATGTAAATAAGCTCAGTGGAGTAAGCACAGTGGGAATAGTAGGCTTCAGAAACAGATAAGTATAACATGACTCTGAGATTTTTAACTGAATATTAGATATCACACGACAATTATTTCACTATTATTAGCAGGAGCCATCAATTCTAAACAATGTCCGTGTTAAAATACTCCCTATTGGGCTACTCTGATCTCACTTTCCTGCCCCTGACTACCACCGAAAGCAACACATCAAAGACAATTGGAATCAATGACTTAGAAACAACAATAGTGTTTTCAATGATTAACATAATTATTGGTTTAAATGGTCACTGTAATGTTAATATTGGATTAGTTATGGCTGAAGAGAGAAGGAGTAGACAGGGAGTTATTTCTCATGGTAATTCTATTCAATCAAATGTAGTTCGACCGAAATATGCTAAAATTAGACTAATGGTGTCTGTATACACTGTGAACCTTATTCTATCTTGATGTGTAATGGACTTCAATCGCAGAACAAGCTGCTGAACCTCAGATAATCACATCAGCTAGCCTGTGCGTGCCAGGTAGCCAACTGCTTGAAACAAGGTTCAAAAAAGCAAATACAAGTTTTACCCAACGAGCACTCTGTATACATCATTGCCATTTTCTTTTTAAAATTTATATTTTATATGCATTGGTGTTTTTGCTTGCATGCATGTGTGTGCATGTGTGTGTGCGTGCGTGTGTGTGTGTGTGTGTGTGTGTTTGTGTATGTGTGTGAGACAGACAGACCGAGAGAGAGAGACACACACACACACACACACAGAGAGAGAGAAATCCTCTGAAGGTTGAGTTAAAGGTAGCTGTAGCATGCCTTGTGGGTGCTGAGAATAGAACCCATGTCCTCTGGAAAAGCAGCTAGTTTTCTGAACCACTGAGCCTCATGTCCACTTTCTATACATTATTTTCTTTTCTTTTGTTATCCTGCACATGTTAGGGTAGAACATGTTTAATTTCATTTTGCCCAGTATGTTTTCTCACTATAGAGTCAAGCCAGTTAAGGTCTATGAGAGTAATTCTGTCTTACCTGTCTCTCTCCATGCCCTCCTCCTGCCTCCACCCCCTCCCCTTTGGAGTTAGCTGGCTGAGGCAGAGCAAGGAGACTTCTGTTACTGACAGCCACTAGGTGGTGCTGCTGCCTCCTGAATGAGCCAAAGCTTCCTCCTGTCTGCTGTTTGGGTCACCAGCAGAAGTGCAAGATTCCCGAGTTCCTACCTCCTCCCCATTGCGTTACATCATTTCTAGGATATATCTGTGTCCCTTCTTCAGTCACCCCAAGAGCTGAGGTCCTGGCCTCTCTTTGACTTTATTCTAATCTGAAACATCCACTTCTGGCCTGTCCCGTTCTCCCTGAAAACTGGCATTTTTTTTTCTAGATGACCATGTAAACTTCTTAACCTTGGGTGATCCAGAAACTGGTCACCATATCTTTAAAAGCCTGAAAATGTCATAAGCTGAGGGAGTGCATAAGAGTAGAGGATAAAATAAGTCAGTTTGGAAATGCCACAAATTATAAGCCTTTTCTTTGGTTCACAAACCTTTTCATGGCTGAATACTTGCGAGGGTTGTGGGAAAGGGGGGAGCCACCATTCTCAATACCTAACTTACTGGAGATGACTCAGTATGTCATGGGACCATGGCTCTTCTTCAAGAGACAGTGGGGAGTGTTTCTCAATGGACAGCCTGCCGTTTAGAGCGTCATGGCTGGTTTTTACCTAAACCAAAACCATCAGAAAAATCTAAGGTAGAGGAAGGCATGGCACAGCTCTTTGACCCAGATCACACCCAAACAACCTCTGAATCCCCTTACATGACCTCACTCAACAGGGCTGGGTGAGTGGAGGGCATGAGTTTCCCCAGGGTTCCTTGTTGCTGCTGATGCTGCTGCTGGTGCTTGGCAGAAATTTGGAAATCCAAACACCCCACCAGTGGTTCTCAGCATGTAGTCCCAGAACACCAAGGAATGTCTGAGATGTTGGACTTCAACCCAGGCCCCCTCGCTTAAAACATCTTCAAGCACTCGTCCAGTTTTCACAAGATACCCCTATGATATGATAACGCCCAGGCTTGGAGGCTGCCCTAATTAGGAATATCGGCCCCAGAAATATATCCCATCACTGGGGAGGTAAAACATATCCCAGTGCTGGCCAGGGCAACAAGGTAAAAAAACTGACACGTCCATGGGCTGTCTTTTCAAACTGGACTCCAGTCAGGTTTCTTGAAAAGCTCTGATGGTGGAAGATCACAGAATCTAGTCCTGGAGACTGAGTCCCATCCCAGAAAGCCACAAATAGAGCAGGGCTAGCAGGCAAACACACCACGATACAACATGGGAAAGGGAAAAAAAAAAGAGAAGAAACGTTTAGAAAAAGTAACTGTTGGATACAGGTAAACTGAGGAAGTAAGTGATAGCTGAGATCAGAGGGCAGAGACTAAACTGCCAGTTCTGGTATCTAAAACTGAAATGCGCATAGAGGAAAGATGATTTTCTTCTGCATGTTTCCCTACAGATTCTCTGCCCTCTATAGCAGGCAGGTTCTGGAGTCTCCTTACCTCTTTAGCCCATACACTTAGCACACAGCTAGGATCTCCACCACCATGCGGAGCAGCAGGGACAGCGTGCCTGCAGAGTCATTGAAGATGTCAAACCAGTATTTCCCAGCCTCTATGGTGAACTCTATGCCGATGGCACAGTTGATGTGGCACACCTGACCAGGAGCACCAGATTGCAGCTCATCTCTCTGAGACTCCCTGAGTCATCCCACATTAGATGTCAACAAGAGCCATAGATACCTAGGTTTGCTGTGGAGGGCAAGTCCCCACATCAGCTTTAAAAGCTGCTTTGCAGGGGATTTCATAGCAGGAAAACAACAACAACAGTTAGGTTGTTGCACTTTAGGGGACATCATAATGGCTGAAAGTCTAGGAATGCTGAACATACCAAAACATAGCCCTTGAGACTGTGAGAATTGGACTGAAATGTGGTGTGGGGTCCTAGAGAAGGATTGGTTTGGGAGGAAATTACAATTTACATAGCTGCTATCACTTGCTTGGGTCTGGTCATCAACTTTAGCAGATTAAGCCTCCAAAGTAGTAGTCAGGGATCCCTTGTGTACCGGGATGTCAGGGCTTAGTGTTGTCTGATATCTCCCTGTAGTACAACATGGCAGAGTCAATATTTGACTCTTTCCAGGTTTTCGTCTGACTTCCCAAGGCTTTGCATGGTGCCTCTGAATTCATAGTAGCCTTTCCCACTGCCATACCATATTATGTCAAACACTGGGTTGCTCTCTCAGGAGATGATTAAGTGCTAGATTGAGAGCTACATGCATTTGTACAGTGGACCACAGTGTCCCAATTTATGAAAAAAAAAATACCAAGTGCTATCAAGCTTCGAGGAACGGGGAAGAGGATACATCCCACATGATAACTAGGACATGTGATCAGAAGTAACATTATCTATCATGGACATAGTGCCATCAGAAGCACATGAGGGTTTTCATGATCCTGGCTGGGTGGCAAGGTGGTGAAATAAAAAAATGGGTCTCTGTGGTGCATATTGCATGTGCAAACAGCTCCTAGAAAAACTGATCCAAGTGGAGCTGAGTATCACCATTGCAGGAGCACAGCTACATCCCTGCAGCCCCTCTGGGGTTGTCTTAGCAGCACGTGGCCCCTAATAAGACCCCTCCACTGATTGTCTTGCATTTTGCCATCCATAGTTGCCCAGCCTCCACTGCCTGGTGTCCTCACCTGCAATGGCCGCCTTGGGTGGGTAGCTGGAGAAGACGTTGCTGTCTGTCAGATGGGTGAGCATGGCCACTGTGTGTCCAAGCAGGATCCCCATACCCAGCATCATCAGCAGCATGAAGAAGTAGAGAACTGACCACAGCTGGGACACTTCCATGCTTCTAATGGCCTTAGTGTAGACCATAAAGGCCAGGCCCATGCCCTGGACAGCCTGCAGATGATTAATAGACACCAGATACTCGTGTGAGTCAGAGGGGACAAGAGTGGAACACCATAGTTCGGTGTGGAAGGTCTCTCCTCCATGTGTTGCTGCACACTTCCAGGTGTGTAACTGTAACACCAAAAATAAAAACCCAGATACAGATATTGGGGTTCAAGCATCAAGCTGAAGGTCAGAGCAGCAGAGCCGCCAAGACACTAGCACTTACTTCTACCTCAGTCTAAAAGGGGGTGATCCTGTCCCTGCAAGATCTCTAGCAAACCTCAGAATGCTGCCTCTCCTCAGGGTGCCTAGAGACCAAATCTCACAATGCAGCCTGAGACATTGGGTTTCTGTTTTTTATATGCCTCTCTAAAGCTGGGATTAAAGGCATGAGCTCTAGTAATCTTATAGACTGATTCACTCTAGTGTATCCCTGGGGGGTTTCAAACTCACAGAAATCCACCCAAAGCGTGTGCCACCACTGCCTGGCTAGCTGGTATGGATGCTGGGATTAAAGGTATGTGTCACCTTTGCCTGATTGCAATAGCTTTTGACTGGCTTTGCTTTTTGAATCCTCGGGCAAGCTTTGACAAATCATACATAATATATCACCACATATAAATTTGTGGACTTTCAGAGCTGGGCTCTCACTGGAGATAGTAGACCATTGGGTGAGTGCCTTGAAGTTTTGTAGCACGCTGTCACTTCCTGTCTGTTCTTGGCTTCCTTGCCCATCAATAGTTAGAGTCTTAGGCTCATGAGTCTATTGTCATGAATTGTACAATCCTTCCCTACCATGATAGATTGTACCTCTCACTCAGGAGAGCAAAATAAGTACCTCCCTCATGACCGCGTTAGGTATTTGGTTATAGCAACACAATTTTTTATTGAACGATACATAAATGTAAATAAGCTCAGTGGAGTAAGCACAGTGGGAATAGTAGGCTTCAGAAACAGATAAGTATAACATGACTCTGAGATTTTTAACTGAATATTAGATATCACACGACAATTATTTCACTATTATTAGCAGGAGCCATCAATTCTAAACACTGTCCGTGTTAAAATACTCCCTATTGGGCTACTCTGATCTCACTTTCCTGCCCCTGACTACCACCGAAAGCAACACATCAAAGACAATTGGAATCAATGACATAGAAACAACAATAGTGTTTTCAATGATTAACATAATTATTGGTTTAAATGGTCACTGTAATGTTAATATTGGATTAGTTATGGCTGAAGAGAGAAGGAGTAGACAGGGAGTTATTTCTCATGGTAATTCTATTCAATCAAATGTAGTTCGACCGAAATATGCTAAAATTAGACTAATGGTGTCTGTATACACTGTGAACCTTATTCTATCTTGATGTGTAATGGACTTCAATCCTAGAACAAGCTGCTGAATCTCAGATAATCACATCAGCTAGCCTGTGCGTGCCAGGTAGCCAACTGCTTAAAACAAGGTTCAAAAAAGCAAATACAAGTTTTACCCAGCGAGCACTCTGTATACATCATTGCCATTTTCTTTTTAAAATTTTATTTTATATGCATTGGTGGTTTGCTTGCATGCATGTGTGTGCATGTGTGTGTGCGTGTGTGTGTGTGTGTGTGTGTGTGTGTTTGTGTATGTGTGTGAGACAGATAGAGAGACACACACACACACACACACACACACACACAGAGAGAGAGAGAGAGAGAGAGAGAGAGAGAGAGAGAGAGAGAGAGAGAAATCCTCTGAAGGTTGAGTTAAAGGTAGCTGTAGCATGCCATGTGGGTGCTGAGAATAGAACCCATGTCCTCTGGAAAAGCAGCTAGTTTTCTGAACCACTGAGCCTCATGTCCACTTTCTATACATTATTTTCTTTTCTTTTGGTATCCTGCACATGTTAGGGTAGAACATGTTTAATTTCATTTTGCCCAGTATGTTTTCTAACTATAGAGTCAAGCCAATTAAGGTCTATGTGAGTAATTCTGTCTTACCTGTCTCTCTCCATGCCCTCCTCCTGCCTCCACCCCCTCCCCTTTGGAGTTAGCTGGCTGAGGCAGAGCAAGGAGACTTCTGTTACTGACAGCCACTAGGTGGTGCTGCTGCCTCCTGAATGAGCCAAAGCTTCCTCCTGTCTACTGTTTGGGTCACCAGCAGAAGTGCTAGATTCCCCGAGTTCCTACCTCCTCCCCATTGCTTTACATCACTTCTAGGATATATCTGTGTCCCTTCTTCAGTCACCCCAAGAGCTGAGGTCCTGGCCTCTCTTTGACTTTATTCTAATCTGAAACATCCACTTCCTGGCCTGTCCCGTTCTCCCTGAAAACTGGCATTTTTTTTCTAGATGACCATTTAAACTTCTTAACCTTGGGTGATCCAGAAACTGGTCACCATATCTTTTAAAGCTTGAAAATGTCATAAGCTGAGGGAGTGCATAATAGTAGAGGATAAAATAAGTCAGTTTGGAAACGCCACAAATTATAAGCCTTTTCTTTGGTTCACAAACCTTTTCATGGCTGAATACTTGCGAGGGTTGTGGGAAAGGGGGGAGCCACCATTCTCAATACCTAACTTACTGGAGATGACTCAGTATGTCATGGGACCCTGGCTCTTCTTCAAGAGACAGTGGGGAGTGTTTCTCAATGGACAGCCTGCCGTTTAGAGTGTCATGGCTGGTTTTTACCTAAACCAAAACCATCAGAAAAATGTAAGGTAGAGGAAGGCATGGCACAGCTCTTTGACCCAGATCACACCCAAACAACCTCTGAATCCCCTTATATGACCTCACTCAACAGGGCTGGGTGAGTGGAGGGCATGAGTTTCCCCAGGGTTCCTTGTTGCTGCTGCTGGTGCTGCTGGTGCTTGGCAGAAAATTGGAAATCCAAACACCCCACCAGTGGTTCTCAGCATGTAGTCCCAGAACACCAAGGAATTTCTGAGATGTTGGACTTCAACCCAGGCCCCCTCGCTTAAAACATCTTCAGGCACTCGTCCAGTTTTCACAAGATACCCCTATGATATGATAACGCCCAGGCTTGGAGGCTGCCCTAATTAGGAATATCGGCACCAGAAATATATCCCATCACCGGGGAGGTAAAACATATCCCAGTGCTGGCCAGGGCAACAAGGTAAAAAAACTGACACGTCCATGGGCTGTCTTTTCAAACTGGACTCCAGTCAGGTTTCTTGAAAAGCTCTGATGGTGCAAGATCACAGAATCTAGTCCTGGAGACTGAATCCCATCCCAGAAAGCCACAAATAGAGCAGGGCTAGCAGGCAAACACACCACGATACAACATGGGAAAGGAAAAAAAAAAAAAAAAAAAAAAAAGGAAACGTTTAGAAAAAGAAACTGTTGGATACAGGTAAACTGAGGAAGTAAGTGATAGCTGAGATCAGAGGGCAGAGACTAAACTGCCAGTTCTGGTATCTAAAACTGAAATGCGCATAGAGGAAAGATGATTTTCTTCTGGATGTTTCCCTACAGATTCTCTGCCCTCTATAGCAGGCAGGTTCTGGAGTCTCCTTACCTCTTTAGCCCATACACTTAGCACACAGCTAGGATCTCCACCACCATGCGGAGCAGCAGGGACAGCGTGCCTGCAGCGTCATTGAAGATGTCAAACCAGTATTTCCCAGCCTCTATGGTGAACTCTATGCCGATGGCACAGTTGATGTGGCACACCTGACCAGGAGCACCAGATTGCAGCTCACCTCTCTGAGACTCCCTGAGTCATCCCACATTAGATGTCAACAAGAGCCATAGATACCTAGGTTTGCTGTGGAGGGCGAGTCCCCACATCAGCTTTAAGGGCTGCTTTGCAGGGGATTTCATAGCAGGAAAACAACAACAGTTAGGTTGTTGCACTTTAGGGGACATCATAATGGCTGAAAGTCTAGGAATGCTGAACATACCAAAACATAGACCTTGAGACTGTGAGAATTGGACTGAAATGTGGTGTGGGGTCCTAGAGAAGGATTGGTTTGGGAGGAAATTACAATTTACATAGCTGCTATCACTTGCTTGGGTCTGGTCATCAACCTTAGCAGATTAAGCCTCCAAAGTAGTAGTCAGGGATCCCTTGTGTACCGGGATGTCAGGGCTTAGTGTTGTCTGATATCTCCCTGTAGTACAACATGGCAGAGTCAATATTTGACTCTTTCCAGGTTTTCGTCTGACTTCCCAAGGCTTTGCATGGTGCCTCTGAATTCATAGTAGCCTTTCCCACTGCCATACCATATTATGTCAAACACTGGGTTGCTCTCTCAGGAGATGATTAAGTGCTAGATTGAGAGCTACATGCATTTGTACAGTGGACCACAGTGTCCCAATTTATGAAAAAAAAAAATACCAAGTGCTATCAAGCTTCGAGGAACGGGGAAGAGGATACATCCCACATGATAACTAGGACATGTGATCAGAAGTGACATTATCTATCATGGACATAGTGCCATCAGAAGCACATGAGGGTTTTCATGATCCTGGCTGGGTGGCAAGGTGGTGAAATAAAAAAATGGGTCTCTGTGGTGCATATTGCATGTGCAAACAGCTCCTAGAAAAACTGATCCAAGTGGAGCTGAGTATCACCATTGCAGGAGCACAGCTACATCCCTGCAGCCCCTCTGGGGTTGTCTTAGCAGCACGTGGCCCCTAATAAGACCCCTCCACTGATTGTCTTGCATTTTGCCATCCATAGTTGCCCAGCCTCCACTGCCTGGTGTCCTCACCTGCAATGGCCGCCTTGGGTGGGTAGCTGGAGAAGACGTTGCTGTCTGTCAGATGGGTGAGCATGGCCACTGTGTGTCCAAGCAGGATCCCCATACCCAGCATCATCAGCAGCATGAAGAAGTAGAGAACTGACCACAGCTGGGACACTTCCATGCTTCTAATGGCCTTAGTGTAGACCATAAAGGCCAGGCCCATGCCCTGGACAGCCTGCAGATGATTAATAGACACCAGATACTCGTGTGAGTCAGAGGGGACAAGAGTGGAACACCATAGTTCGGTGTGGAAGGTCTCTCCTCCATGTGTTGCTGCACACTTCCAGGTGTGTAACTGTAACACCAAAAATAAAAACCCAGATACAGATATTGGGGTTCAAGCATCAAGCTGAAGGTCAGAGCAGCAGAGCCGCCAAGACACTAGCACTTACTTCTACCTCAGTCTAAAAGGGGGTGATCCTGTCCCTGCAAGATCTCTAGCAAACCTCAGAATGCTGCCTCTCCTCAGGGTGCCTAGAGACCAAATCTCACAATGCAGCCTGAGACATTGGGTTTCTGTTTTTTATATGCCTCTCTAAAGCTGGGATTAAAGGCATGAGCTCTAGTAATCTTATAGACTGATTCACTCTAGTGTATCCCTGGGGGGTTTCAAACTCACAGAAATCCACCCAAAGCGTGTGCCACCACTGCCTGGCTAGCTGGTATGGATGCTGGGATTAAAGGTATGTGTCACCTTTGCCTGATTGCAATAGCTTTTGACTGGCTTTGCTTTTTGAATCCTCGGGCAAGCTTTGACAAATCATACATAATATATCACCACATATAAATTTGTGGACTTTCAGAGCTGGGCTCTCACTGGAGATAGTAGACCATTGGGTGAGTGCCTTGAAGTTTTGTAGCCCGCTGTCACTTCCTGTCTGTTCTTGGCTTCCTTGCCCATCAATAGTTAGAGTCTTAGGCTCATGAGTCTATTGTCATGAATTGTACAATCCTTCCCTACCATGATAGATTGTACCTCTCACTCAGGAGAGCAAAATAAGTACCTCCCTCATGACCGCGTTAGGTATTTGGTTATAGCAACACAATTTTTTATTGAACGATACATTAATGTAAATAAGCTCAGTGGAGTAAGCACAGTGGGAATAGTAGGCTTCAGAAACAGATAAGTATAACATGACTCTGAGATTTTTAACTGAATATTAGATATCACACGACAATTATTTCACTATTATTAGCAGGAGCCATCAATTCTAAACACTGTCCGTGTTAAAATACTCCCTATTGGGCTACTCTGATCTCACTTTCCTGCCCCTGACTACCACCGAAAGCAACACATCAAAGACAATTGGAATCAATGACTTAGAAACAACAATAGTGTTTTCAATGATTAACATAATTATTGGTTTAAATGGTCACTGTAATGTTAATATTGGATTAGTTATGGCTGAAGAGAGAAGGAGTAGACAGGGAGTTATTTCTCATGGTAATTCTATTCAATCAAATGTAGTTCGACTGAAATATGCTAAAATTAGACTAATGGTGTCTGTATACACTGTGAACCTTATTCTATCTTGATGTGTAATGGACTTCAATCCTAGAACAAGCTGCTGAATCTCAGATAATCACATCAGCTAGCCTGTGCGTGCCAGGTAGCCAACTGCTTAAAACAAGGTTCAAAAAAAGCAAATACAAGTTTTACCCAGCGAGCACTCTGTATACATCATTGCCATTTTCTTTTTAAAATTTTATTTTATATGCATTGGTGGTTTGCTTGCATGCATGTGTGTGCATGTGTGTGTGCGTGTGTGTGTGTGCGTGTGTGTGTTTGTGTATGTGTGTGAGACAGATAGAGGAGAGACACACACACACACACACACACACACACACAGAGAGAGAGAGAGAGAGAGAGAGAGAGAGAGAGAGAGAAATCCTCTGAAGGTTGAGTTAAAGGTAGCTGTAGCATGCCATGTGGGTGCTGAGAATAGAACCCATGTCCTCTGGAAAAGCAGCTAGTTTTCTGAACCACTGAGCCTCATGTCCACTTTCTATACATTATTTTCTTTTCTTTTGGTATCCTGCACATGTTAGGGTAGAACATGTTTAATTTCATTTTGCACAGTATGTTTTCTAACTATAGAGTCAAGCCAATTAAGGTCTATGTGAGTAATTCTGTCTTACCTGTCTCTCTCCATGCCCTCCTCCTGCCTCCACCCCCTCCCCTTTGGAGTTAGCTGGCTGAGGCAGAGCAAGGAGACTTCTGTTACTGACAGCCACTAGGTGGTGCTGCTGCCTCCTGAATGAGCCAAAGCTTCCTCCTGTCTACTGTTTGGGTCACCAGCAGAAGTGCTAGATTCCCCCGAGTTCCTACCTCCTCCCCATTGCTTTACATCACTTCTAGGATATATCTGTGTCCCTTCTTCAGTCACCCCAAGAGCTGAGGTCCTGGCCTCTCTTTGACTTTATTCTAATCTGAAACATCCACTTCCTGGCCTGTCCCGTTCTCCCTGAAAACTGGCATTTTTTTTCTAGATGACCATTTAAACTTCTTAACCTTGGGTGATCCAGAAACTGGTCACCATATCTTTTAAAGCTTGAAAATGTCATAAGCTGAGGGAGTGCATAATAGTAGAGGATAAAATAAGTCAGTTTGGAAACGCCACAAATTATAAGCCTTTTCTTTGGTTCACAAACCTTTTCATGGCTGAATACTTGCGAGGGTTGTGGGAAAGGGGGGAGCCACCAATCTCAATACCTAACTTACTGGAGATGACTCAGTATGTCATGGGACCCTGGCTCTTCTTCAAGAGACAGTGGGGAGTGTTTCTCAATGGACAGCCTGCCGTTTAGAGTGTCATGGCTGGTTTTTACCTAAACCAAAACCATCAGAAAAATGTAAGGTAGAGGAAGGCATGGCACAGCTCTTTGACCCAGATCACACCCAAACAACCTCTGAATCCCCTTATATGACCTCACTCAACAGGGCTGGGTGAGTGGAGGGCATGAGTTTCCCCAGGGTTCCTTGTTGCTGCTGCTGGTGCTGCTGGTGCTTGGCAGAAAATTGGAAATCCAAACACCCCACCAGTGGTTCTCAGCATGTAGTCCCAGAACACCAAGGAATTTCTGAGATGTTGGACTTCAACCCAGGCCCCCTCGCTTAAAACATCTTCAGGCACTCGTCCAGTTTTCACAAGATACCCCTATGATATGATAACGCCCAGGCTTGGAGGCTGCCCTAATTAGGAATATCGGCACCAGAAATATATCCCATCACCGGGGAGGTAAAACATATCCCAGTGCTGGCCAGGGCAACAAGGTAAAAAAACTGACACGTCCATGGGCTGTCTTTTCAAACTGGACTCCAGTCAGGTTTCTTGAAAAGCTCTGATGGTGCAAGATCACAGAATCTAGTCCTGGAGACTGAATCCCATCCCAGAAAGCCACAAATAGAGCAGGGCTAGCAGGCAAACACACCAGGATACAACATGGGAAAGGAAAAAAAAAAGAAACGTTTAGAAAAAGAAACTGTTGGATACAGGTAAACTGAGGAAGTAAGTGATAGCTGAGATCAGAGGTCAGAGACTAAACTGCCAGTTCTGGTATCTAAAACTGAAATGCGCATAGAGGAAAGATGATTTTCTTCTGGATGTTTCCCTACAGATTCTCTGCCCTCTATAGCAGGCAGGTTCTGGAGTCTCCTTACCTCTTTAGCCCATACACTTAGCACACAGCTAGGATCTCCACCACGATGCGGAGCAGCAGGGACAGCGTGCCTGCAGCGTCATTGAAGATGTCAAACCAGTATTTCCCAGCCTCTATGGTGAACTCTATGCCGATGGCACAGTTGATGTGGCACACCTGACCAGGAGCACCAGATTGCAGCTCATCTCTCTGAGACTCCCTGAGTCATCCCACATTAGATGTCAACAAGAGCCATAGATACCTAGGTTTGCTGTGGAGGGCAAGTCCCCACATCAGCTTTAAGAGCTGCTTTGCAGGGGATTTCATAGCAGGAAAACAACAACAACAGTTAGGTTGTTGCACTTTAGGGGACATCATAATGGCTGAAAGTCTAGGAATGCTGAACATACCAAAACATAGCCCTTGAGACTGTGAGAATTGGACTGAAATGTGGTGTGGGGTCCTAGAGAAGGATTGGTTTGGGAGGAAATTACAATTTACATAGCTGCTATCACTTGCTTGGGTCTGGTCAACAACTTTAGCAGATTAAGCCTCCAAAGTAGTAGTCAGGGATCCCTTGTGTACCGGGATGTCAGGGCTTAGTGTTGTCTGATATCTCCCTGTAGTACAACATGGCAGAGTCAATATTTGACTCTTTCCAGGTTTTCGTCTGACTTCCCAAGGCTTTGCATGGTGCCTCTGAATTCATAGTAGCCCTTCCCACCGCCATACCATATTATGTCAAATACCAGGTTGCTCCCTCAGGAGATGATTAAGTGCAGGATTGAGAGCTACATGCATTTGTACAGTTGACCACATGTCCCAATTTATGAAAAAAAAAATACCAAGTGCTATCAAGCTTTGAGGAACGGGGAAGAGGATACTTCCCACATGATAACTAGGACATGTGATCAGAAGTGACATTATCTATCATGGACATAGTGCCATCAGAGGCACATGAGGGTTTTCATGATCCTGGCTGGGTGGCAAGGTGGTGAAATAAAAAATGGGTCTCTGTGGTGCATATTGCATGTGCAAACAGCTCCTAGAAAAACTGATCCAAGTGGAGCTGAGTATCACCATTGCAGGAGCACAGCTACATCCCTGCAGCCCCTCTGGGGTTGTCTTAGCAGCACGTGGCCCCTAATAAGACCCCTCCACTGATTGTCTTGCATTTTGCCATCCATAGTTGCCCAGCCTCCACTGCCTGGTGTCCTCACCTGCAATGGCCGCCTTGGGTTGGTAGCTGGAGAAGACCTTGCTGTCTGTCAGATGGGTGAGCATGGCCACTGTGTGTCCAAGCAGGATCCCCATACCCAGCATCATCAGCAGCATGAAGAAGTAGAGAACTGACCACAGCTGGGACACTTCCATGCTTCTAATGGCCTCAGTGTAGACGATAAAGACCAGGCCCATGCCCTGGACAGCCTGCAGATGATTAATAGACACCAGATACTCGTGTGAGTCAGAGGGGACAAGAGTGGAACACCATAGTTCGGACGTGGAAGGTCTCTCCTCCATGTGTTGCTGCACACTTCCAGGTGTGTAACTGTAACACCAAAAATAAAAACCCAGAGACAGATATTGGGGTTCAAGCATCAAGCTGAAGGTCAGAGCAGCTAAGCAGCCAAGACACTAGCCCTTATTTCTACCTCAGTCTAAAAGGTGGTGATCCTGTCCCTGCACGATCTCTAGCAAACCTCAGAATGCTGCCTCTCCTCAGGGTGCCTACAGACCAAATCTCACAATGCAGCCTGAGACATTGGGTTTCTGTTTTTTATATGCCTCTCTAGAGCTGGGATTAAAGGCATGAGCTCTGGTAATCTTATAGACTGATTCACTCTAGTGTATCCCTGGGAGGTTTCAAACTCACAGAAATCCACCCAAAGCGTGTGCCACCACTGCCTGGCTAGCTGGTATGGATGCTGGGATTAAAGGTATGTGTCACCTTTGCCTGATTGCAATAGCTTGTGACTGGCTTTGCTTTTTGAATCCTCGGGCAAGCTTTGACAAATCATACATAATATATCACCACATATAAATTTGTGGACTTTCAGAGCTGGGCTCTAACTGGAGATAGTAGACCATTGGGTGAGTGCCTTGAAGTTTTGTAGCACGCTGTCACTTCCTGTCTGTTCTTGGCTTCCTTGCCCATCAATAGTTAGAGTCTTAGGCTCATGAGTCTATTGTCATGATTTGTACAATTCTTCTCCACCTTGATAGATTGTACCTCTCACTCAGGAGAGTATAATAAGTATCTCCCTGATGACCGTGTTAGGTATTTGGATATAGCAACACAATTTTCTATTGCCTGATATAGAAATGTAAATAAGCTCAGTTGAGTAAGCACAGTGGGAATAGTAGGCTTCAGAAGCAGATAACATGACACTGAAATTATTAACTGAATTTTAGATATCACACAACAATTACTTCACTATTATTTGCAGGAGCCATCCATTCTAAACAATTTTAGTGTTAAAATACTCCCTATTGGGGTACTCTGATCTTACTTTCCTGCCCATGAATACCACCGAAAGCCACACATCAAAGACATTTGGTTATCAATGACTTAGAACAAACAATAGTGTTTTCAATGATTAACATAATTTTTGGTTTAAATGGTCACTGTAAAGTTAATATTGTGGATTATATATGGCTGAAGAAAGAAGGATTGGACAGGGAGTTATTTCTCATGGTAATTCTATTCAATCAAATATAGTTTGACTGAAAGATGCACTTTAATTGGACTAATGGTGTCTGTATACATTGTGAACCTTAAACTAAATTAATGTGTGTGGGGTCCTAGATAAGGATTGGTTTGTGAGGAAACGACAATTTACATAGGTGCTAGCACATGCCAAGTTCTGGTCTTGTACCTTACCATATTAAGCTTCCAAGGTAATAGTCAGGGATCCCTTGTATACCTGAATGCCAGGGCTTAGTGTTGTCTGATATTTCCCTGTAGTACAACATGGCAGGACTTCTGGGCTGAGAGAAAAACTCAGGGGAACGAATCCAGGCCTGGACCCATGCCAAGAAGACAAGGTGGGAGCTGAGAATACTGAATAATATACAATAGGCTAATAGACATTTGTTAAGTTATAGGAAATCGTTGGGAACAAGGTTAAGTTAAAGGCCAATCATTCATAATTTGGAAATGTCTGTGTCATTATTAGGGGACAGATTGTTCCAAAAAATCTGACAAGAAAGTCAGTATCCAACTACATATTAGCACTGGAAAAGTGAAGAGAGATCTGTAAGTCTCAGTGGCAGAAAAGTCTACCTTCTTAAATGTGAAATTGATAAATAAGATGGACAATTAGAATTGAATTGACTTTGACACGTGATCCCTCTATTGCTCTGTCTCTGTCTATCTCTGCTTCTGTCTCTCTCTTCCCGGAACATACACACACACATACACCCACACACACAAACACACACAGTAAACAAACATATATATTCCATGAAAATTTTATATTGTTCACATAAATAAGCATTAGTTTAGTTAAAATGGCTAGTGCTATGCATTCAGAGACATTAATTAATTTTTATTACATTTCTAATTCACACAAAATTGGGGTAGATTTTGTTTCTAAATTAAAAAGTAGTAAATTATGGGCTATAATTATGGGTTAATGGCTAGTGTCTAGAATTCCTGATACTACGAGATTTAAGTTCAGCCTCTATTACCAACAAAGCAAAATAGGGCCTGAGTAGGTATCTCATTCAATAAAGTACAAACACGAAGGACCTGAGATCAAGCAAAATGCTAAATCTAGAAGGGGATGATTAAATGTTAAACTTGTGGGACATTTGATCATTATGTGAAAATAGGGTGCTTTTTACCTTGCCTGCCTAAGGCACTTAATTGGTTTAATAAAAAGTTAAACGGCCAATTGCTCAAAAGGAATGGTTAGAAATGTCTGTGTCATTATTTGGGGATGGATTGTTCCAAGAAAATCTGACAAGAAAGTCCAACTACATGTTAGCACTGGATAGGAGAGAGAGATCCGTAAGTCTCAGTGGCAGAAAAGTCTACTTTCATAAATGTGAACATGATAAATAAGATGGACAATTGGAATTTAATTGACGTTGACACGTGATCTCTCTATTGCTCTCTCTGTCTATCTCTGCTTCTGTCTCTCTCTCCCTGTAACACACACACACACACACACACACACACACACACACACACACAACCCCCACACACAGTAAACAGATATATTCCATATTGTATTATGGTTGGTTGTCTTCACCTATTCTATCCCTGTATGTGCCTTTTCTGTTTGTTTACTCGAGAAAGGGTTTCCCTGTGTAGCCCTGCCTGTCCCCAATCTCACTCTGTGTACAAGGCTGGTCAAAAACTGAAGTGATGCCTACCTCAGCATCCCTTAGTACAAACTGGCTCCTTATTTAGAATTAAGGCAAAAGCTGTCAGGTTTTTCAAATTGATAAATACAAGTACATAATCTAAATACATATTACCTGCAAAAGCAACATATGTAGTGCCACAATACTCTGCAATGACACAGAAAATACACTTTGAAATTCACACACTCCATCTTTTTCAAAACTTGAATCAGAAGTTAGTTCAATTTTTTCATACACAATATGATTTGTCTATTAATATTGACAAACTGTTCTTTCCTAAATTCTTAAAACAATCAAAATTATTATGAGATACATAAAATACAATGAAATTTTATGGGGGAATGAATGCAGCAGCATACCTTTGTTTGCCTCAAAGTTGCCATATGTTGTTGGAACAGGTTCAGCTTCTCTATGATGGGGTCAGAGGTGATATGCACATCATACATAGGCCTATGAAGAAGTTTACATAGTTCCTCATATTGTTATAAGTGCAGTTTATGTTTATGAATTCTCTCTTTTTTTACATTTTTTGAGAAATTCTACTCGAGTGTACAATTCTTTTCTAGTTAATGGAGACTTGTCTCTTTCTTTTTTTATGATACCAGATATGATTATAGTAAGGTGCAAGGATGGTAATGGAGCTACAAAATAATAGGAATGCCAAATGGTTAAATGAACATACAAGGCAGATTAAGCCTCGGGTGGTGGCACAATTTTTTAAATGTAGCACTTGGGAGACAGGAGGGCAGTGGTTATCTGTGAGTTGGAGACCACCCTTGAATACAAACTATGGGCTAAGATGGGCAGGGCTATTACACAGAGATAAACTGCCAAAAATGTAGATTATGCCAAACAAAAAAAAAAATGAAAAAAGGATCACCTAATACTTCTAGCAAGAAAGAACAATTATGACTTTGTTTCGTGCTTGACTTCTGCTATGTGGCAAAGAAATACCTCAGGGTCCTGATACTCCAACCTCACGTTCAGGTTATGATTATAGGTATCAGTCACCATGCTCAACTTCCGATTATAATTCCTACTGTAGTAAAATATCCTTGATTTATAGCCCTGCGTGTAATATCTTTGGTAGTAAATAAGATTGCTCCAATTTATACTGTAGTAAAACACCCCTGAATTATTGCCCTGCTCCAAGTTAACAACAATCTTAATGAAATTCCATTCCCAAAAATTGGACAAAACAATATGTACTCAGCAGAATCTGTATTGCAAGTATAAACACAGCCAGTTTTTTACTTTCAATATAGTACTCAAATTACACAATACTTACACTAATATTCCCATGATCACCTCTTTGCCCATTAGTATAAATACAGTAGATACTGCCCCTTTCCTAGTGGATAAAGAAGGCATTAGAGTGAGTATTATTTATATATTGTAAAAATATAGTTTCACTAATCATTCTTTTAAAATTGCCTTAAATTCACGGAAAACAGATGTAATTGTTATACTCCAATGGTTCTCATGTGCCTAAATTCACATGAGTGAAATTGAGTGTTTAAGAACAAAAAAAAAAAAAAAAAAAAAGATTTTTTTATGTAGCAAATCCTCATCATTTATATTGACTTAAGGAAATGCTCTAATATCATGGTCTTCTAGAAGGATCAATTATCCTTACCTTTGAAAGGCAGTCTGACTGCTAGTGTTATTCCATCTACAGACATGGGTGGTATGCTTCTACTTTAATACTAATTGGAATATGAGATACTTCAACATTATCACTCAACTCTCCCTGGTGTCCCATATTTTCAGAACCATTCTGGATGGCTGAGTGGTGTACAGCTTTGATCATTAAAAGAGCCACAAAGTTTTAAGTTTGTCTGGTAACAACTATTTGTTTATCACCTCATATACTCGGCTTTTATGTTCCCAATTTTTCTGTGGTGGTGGATGGTAGCTCAGACATATATATGAAGAATGAATGGAGGACAGAAATCAGGTTTGGGGTGATACTGTCTACCTGGTTGTTTGATATAAAGCCTAACTTACGAGACTATGAGATTCTTTCCTACATGTATTTAAGTGTTTTACTTGTGAACCTGGTGACCACTGAAGTCACAAGTCAGTGCTGGATTCCCTGGAATAGAAGATCAGGACAGTTGTAGTCCACCACATGGGCTGGAAACTGAAACCTGCTCCTATGCAATAGCAGAAAATGCTTGCAACTGCTCAACCTATCTTCAGCTGCTGTCTTATTTTTGGTATTTTGGAGATGAAGTTTCTCATTCCACCTATCTCTGCCTCTCAATGTTGAAGTTAGAAGTACATGCAACCATTATGTTTTTTCACTCGAGACAAGGTTCCTATATGATGCCCTGGCTGTCTTGAAACTTACTCTGTAGAACAGGCTGACCTTTGGAGATCCTTCTGCCTCTGCCTCTGCCTCCAAAGTACTGGTGTTAAAGGCATAAACCACAACCCAGCAATCTGGATTAATTTTCAAGAATTGTGAGCATTGACTTGAAGTTTTCATGGCTTTTAGAGAAGTAGTTTATAAATTAATCAATTTATTCAATGTTTCCTTACCCCCTCTTTCAAACAAACACCAATGCCTCCATTTCTCTAAAGTAAAATATTATTATGCTCTGTAAAACAAAACAAAAAAAAAATTGTAAGCAGGGTGAATAGGGTTATTGCCTTCCACATTTGTCATATACATCCCTCCTCCAACTAGAATGCTTTCCATTTGCATTGCTACACAGACAACACATTCCTCTGTCTTAGATACCCACCAGCTTGTGTTGAACATGTCAAAATTTAAGCCTAAATATGTATCATTTTTTACTTTTACAAAAAAGCCCCATGCATTTAGGTAGCTATGTGTAGTTCAAGTTTATATTTGCAGCACTTGGAAGTATGGACAGATGACTGCTAATACCTCCAAGCTGGCCTTGCCTACAAACCAAGTCCTTGCCTCAAAACAAGTAAGTATACATAAAGAAATGAAATGTAACCATCTCATATTTAATTGGTGTAAATTAAAAACCAGTGGGATGGTACATGCCTTGCTCGGTACTCAGAAGCTTGAGACAGGAGTCACAAGTTCAAGGCCAGAAAGTACTGTATTGCTAAGGGCCCATCCTGGAAAAAGAACAAATGAGATAGAAGTGAGCATCTTAGCAAGGCTCAGTACTGAGAACGCCGATGAGTATAACTTTGTGCGGGCCTATGAGTGCTTCCTGCACTGCAGCCATACTTGCCTGGTCTTTGAGATGCTGGAGCAGAACCTATATGACTTCCTGAAGCAGAATAAATTCAGTCCCCTGACCCTAAATGGTGTGGAAAATTTTAAATCTTTTTCATGCCCTGTTACCTGTAGTTCTTCTTCTGATGTATCAGACTGAAGGTCTTCTAAAGCCTGAAATCTATTCACCATTGTTTCTTTGAGTGTCTGAACTTCTTGAATCAAATAACTTTCTAAAGACTTCATTGCATTAGTCAGTTTCTTACTTTCTCCAACTACAAATGATTCCATGTTTTTAATCTTATCATCCTTAGATATTATCTGAATGGCGTGTAAACTGCCTTCCAGAAAGAATGTTCTATCCGCTAGCTTGCCATTATCCTCAGACAGGGAAGAGATTCTGTCATCTAGTCTTTCTATCTGATATTCCAGTTTTTTAAACTTATTAGTAGCTTCCTCCGACCAGGAGTGGGCTGTTTCTGCTAGTTTGTTAATGCATTGCATTGTTTCTGTTCTGGTTATTGAGGTATCTGACATTAAATTATACCTTTCAGCTCGCCAATGCCATCTTCAATATTCTGAACCTTTCTTTCTATATTTTCTATGCTTTGAATTCTATCATTTTCAATGTTTCGAATCTTTGTCTCTATGTTTTGAATTCCATCATTTTCAATGTTTCGAATCTTTGTCACTAAGTCTCCCATGGTTTGTACAAGTTCCTTATTGTTTGCTGTAATCTCAAACCATTTCTTTAAGAATATCATGTTAATGATGAAACCCATTGCTATTACAAAATAAAAGTATATATTGGTCCAGTCCTAAGTTTCTTCTGCTAAAATCCCTTCTACATATGAAGTAAAATAATTCCTAAAGTTCTGCATAGTAAAATTATCTGCCATAGTTATGGAACAATTTATCTCAGATTTTATATCAGCTTAAATTGCAAAGGATGTTACAATTACCTTAGGTGTAATTCTGCTGTCCTGGAACTTTGATGCTTTTAGTTGTATTTCTCAGCTTGTGGTAGCTATGCCTGGAGGTGTGTCATCAAATAGTGCCTAGCTGCCCAGGCTCATCTGATCCCGGTTCCTGTAAAAAGTTCTTAACAAACTATGGCAAGCAGAATTTTGTTAAAAGGGGACTTTTGGAGTTACTTGTAACACAAGACGAAACGCGTGCAAGCCGGGCGGGTGCCGCCGGGCGGGTGCCGCCGAGAGGTTCTGCGCGAATGCAAAGTCCCGTGCGGAAATGGGCAAAAAATGTTAAGCGGTAAGTGCCTTCTCAGGTCTGCTTTAGCGGCAAAGATCTCCTTTGCAGTAAGGAAGAGGCAAATGTCCCAAAGCTGTGGTGAGTCCACCTGGTTAAACCCTGCCCGTTGGGGAAGGTGGGGGAAGGGAGCGGCTTCTGCTGCCTGGGGGCAAAACCCAGGTAAATCCCACTTCTGACACCAGATATTGCGGTAAATAAGGATCAGGATAAACAAATAGGCCGAATAGATGTTTATTCAGGGAGAAATATCTTACAACCTAGACAGATGAACACCAGGAAATTCAACCCGATCCTCTCCTGTCCGAGTCACGCCAGAAAGAGAGAGCGCCTTCCTGGCCCCCTCCGACCTCTTTCCTCAGGTCACCTCCGCCCATCGCTCCACCCCCCAATGGGCGTGGTCAGTGCTACAGAAGGACTACCTCACTACACATACATTAACTTCACTGTCCCTCGCTACCGTCTCGCCAGCAAGAACGATGAGGCACACTCAGGATCCTTCTGCAATAAAGCCTTTATGCATCTTGAGAGGGAAAGCATAAGCTTACAGAGCGGAGACCCCAAGGTTTACAACCTTTGCCTCGGACGTGTCACCTCCTGATTGGCTGCAGCCCTCGGCCCATATGATGCCTCGGGAGAGGCAGAGGCCAAGGGAGGGAAAAATCACCCTGCACCTGTGCACTGACTTGTTTACTCTCAACGCCAGCTGGATACAGGCGCCATCTTGTAATGGAGAATGCAGGGACAGCTCCCTACATCTCCCCTTTTTTATTAATTAATGAAAAGGCTTCAAATTTACAAGCAAATAGGTCACCCATATATTGAGGGATAGAGGCAGATGTTGTACCTACCCAATCAAACATTAAGACTGTGTATGAGAGTCGCCATTAGGCTGTTAGCTTTACCCAAAGCGCTCTCGACCTGTCCTCTGCCGTTTTTCTGGGAAAGGGAGACTAGTGCAGGCAACACTTATGCAGGACAACATACCTCTCAGAGAGACCTGCATGCCAGGCAACTCCCTGTGCGATGCTTTGCTCAGCATCCCTCATGGGCTGCTCAAGCCTGACACTGTACCCTGTGCAATGAGCCTAGGCTCCGGGCGTGCAAGAGCTGTCTAGCCAGCAGCCTACTGCTTAAGCATAGATAACCAAATATCAGTGGAAGCCCCTTGTTCCAAAGCTGTAAGCACCTGGGTGATAACCACCTTGTCTCTCTTAGTTTGAGCCCTGAGCCTACACACCAGCCAGAGAAGCAACACAAGTCCGCAGCAAATGGCTGCACCAAACAATCCCACCCCCACCCATTCCTTGAAATAGGAAACAGCTGAAGCAATCCACGACAACAGTCCCTCCATCAAGGATAGATCAAGGCACGTGAAGTTTATCTGAATAATGGCGGCTCTCAACTCCCGAAGCATCTGCTCAAACTCAAAGGTCCTATTCTGCAATATGAACCGAGGTTTCAGGGGGTCTGGCTTGATCAAACCACATTAGTCTGGAAGGAATCCACAGCTTTTTATTTCCTGTTGAAACAAAAATAGAAATCCTTTTTCCCAGTAACTTGTCCTTGAACTTAAATTTTGGAGTCAAAGCATTTTTAAAATATATCAATTGAATTAATCCAGCAGCATTTCCTTTATCAGTTGTTATTTTCTCAGCAATCAAACAATGAATGCAGAGACAACACAATAGCATACTGTAACCAGATTCTCTCTGAGCTTTTCATCTTTACATGGCTTTATTATTACTCTGTTTCTTTTACTTCTATTGTTTCATTTTTTGAGACAGGGTTTCTCTGTGTAACTCTTATCTGTCCTGGAATTCACTCTGCATACCAGGTTTACTTTGAACTCACAAGAGATTTGCTTGCTTCTGTCTCCCAAGTGCTGGAATTAAAGGCATGTGCCACCACACCCAGCTTAGACAAATTAACTGCTTTGGTTTCTGACAAATATACTCCCTTGTCATTAGAATCACCGGGAGGGCCTTTTTAACTTTTTTTTTTGGGGGGACTGGTTTTTTTCCTGCACGCGCCCAACCTCTCATTATGCTCGGGTTCTGACTTGCTATCCTGGACCTCTTACCAAGGCCCAGAAAAGACCTACCTCTCCCAGCATGTCTGCCAGCAGTTCTGAATCCTCCTTGTAGTCAAGGGGTCTCCGATGGGCTGACGATGATGAGGTCTCAGTTCCCGGGTTTCGGCAACAGAAGTCCTGTCGCCAACAAGAATGATGCAGCACACTCAGGATCCTTCTGCAGTAAAGCTTGAATGCATCTTGAGAGGGAGAGCATAAGCTTACAGACCAGAGACCCCAAATATCCAAAACCCAACACTTATATAGGTTTATAACCTTCGCCTCGGACGTGTCACCTCCTGATTGGCTGCAGCTCATCGGCCCATTATGACGCCACGGGAGAGGCAGAGGCCAAGGGAGGGAAAAATCACCCTGCACCTGCTCACTGACTTGTTTACTCTCAACGCCAGCGGGATGCAGGCGCCATCTTGTAATGGAGAATGCAGGGACGGCTCCCTACACTTCACCACAGTTGAAAAGGAGAAAATCATATCTTACCGGTCTGGTGTGCTTCTGTTGCTGTGCTAAAACACGGACCACACACTATGCAGGCCAGAAAGGGGCTTACTTAGCTTATGCTCCAGGTCACTGTCCCTAAAGAAAATTATAGCAGCGACTCAAGCAGGACAGTGGGAAGAAAATGTGGAGGAATGCAGTTGTCAGCTCATCTCTGGCTTTCTCACTTGCTCACAGTAAAGCTTAGCAAGTCCCCTTTGTTTACAGATAGCCCCTTGCACATGGACAGTTATAACAGCATAACTGCTGCCCATGTACAGGTTTACAGATTTTCTTTCTTTTCTTTGGCCAGCTGCAAGGCCTGTGTTAAGGCCAAGAGCTCAGCTTCTCATGCTGAGTTTCCTTCTGGCAGGCTGCTGGCTCAAACTCTGCAGGTTTCATTCACATCCTTGTCCCAGTCCTTTCTTTACCTTTCACAAGGTTCCCATCAGTGAACCAAGTTAGTGTTTCCATGGCCAGAGGGAAGACTGTAAGGTCTTTGCAATCTCCTGTCTCTTTAATCAGCAGGTGATGACAGTCCCAAATTACTTGTTCTTCAGTCTTCTCAGGCAGAAGAGTGGCAGGTAGTGCATCAGTGATTCATGTGGGCATTGGACATCCATTGTTCTGTGGGCTGCCGGACAATGCTCTCCTGCTCACCAGTGCATGGGGGGCTATTGTAGTTACTTTCTGCCCCTAAGTTAACATGTCAGAGTCTTTGACCAGTACAGCCATGGAAGCCATAGCTTTTAGACAGCCAGAGCATCCACTGCCTATAGGATCAAGCTCCTTCCCTGTTTATCGGTTACTGATGGCTGTTCAGAGTCAAAACAAATCCAGGCTCCTACATTTGACAGGATGTCTCTTTTTAACAGAAGGTAAGGGCATCCTGGGATATCTAGGAACAAGTGATATATCCCACCTGCATCAAGGATCACTGCCACCTGTATCCAGGCAACTCCCATATCCTGCTAGTGGGCACTCAACTCCACTGTCCTATCTGGCACAGGTATGGGAAACACCACCCTATCCAAGCCCATGGCATAGGGGATACAGGCAAACAGGAACTACAGCTGGTTGCCTCACTGAGGCCATGCCTTCTCCATTTCCTGAGCTGACTCTCAGTCAGTTCCTGGTGTCTGGACACTGCTGGCCTGCCTTTTAATTGCTAATCTCATTAACACCTGCCAGAGGCCTTAAGGGGAGACCCACCCTGCTGTGCTTCTGCAGGTAGGCAGCCCTCTTTGGCAAAGGGAATGAATCACATTTCCTCAGCCTCGTTTTGGATTCATCCATGCCAATACTTATATATCAAGCACCACTGTGCAACAGGAAAACACAGCTCTCTCACGCTAGAGCTGACATTCAGATGGCAGGAATATTTAAGTGTTAAGGGATGCCTTGTTCTTGCCTTCTTTTGATCTACTGGGGCACTTTGGATTGGTACACACCACCTAGTTCACCTAAATAGGAGATGAGGGAAGAATTTAAAGGGATAAGTAATTGAACCTGATAGACAGGGACTGTGGGCTCTACAGAGGTGAGATGACTTTTGCACAGAGAGGTTGAGTTTGGAGGCTCAGCAGCAGAGCACTGCCCTAGCACCTGTGAGGCCCTCAGTTTGACCCTAAGCTTCTCCATCTCCTTGGCCTCTTCCTCACCCATGCCTAATTCCACTCTAATGATGATGGATATTTGTGTTGTTCCAGTTTGTGGCTACTATGAACAGAACTAGTGTGCACCTTCTAGCATGTTCCTCTTTCTCTCTTATTCTCCTCCCCCACCCCTCTGTCTCTCTGTGTATGTGTTTCAAACAAGCATTTATTGGGAGCAGGTCCCATAGCAGGAGTGGAAGTCAGAGACAAATTGAAGGAGCCAGGCAAGTGACCTTACATTTTTACTGGCCCTGCCATTAAGTTTTTACATTTTTGTGTAGACTTATGCCTGTGCACTGATGGTTCCATTTGCCTGTTGATTTCACTGACAACTGAAAAGTCTGCAACCTTTCCACTTGCTCAAAAGAGCCCGCGGATTCTGAAATGTCTGCCTGAGCCCTTGATCGGTTTTTACTGGGCTGTCTTTTTCTACTGGTTTGCACTTGTTTCCCTACTTTGGCTACAGGCCCTATGTCTGCTTTATATACCAACAGTTTCATTCCTTACTTTGTTGCCTTTCTGGCCAATTTTAAGTGTCTTCTATTGGAGAGAATTCTTAACTTCCAGAAAGTTCAATTTGTGCTGGAGATGTATGTAGCTCAGTGTTTAGAGAGTGCTTGCCTAACATGCATGAGACCCTGGGCTCTATTCCTGGCTCTCCAGAAACTGGGTATGTATGGTGGTGTTTACCTATAATCCCAGTATTTGGGAGGTAGAGGCAGGAAGATCAGAGCTTCAAGGTCATCCTCAGCTACACAGCTACATAGCAAGTTCAAGGCTAGCCTGCTTTTGGAGACGCTATCTCAAAAAGTAACCAAGTAAGCAGAAAGATGAGAGATTGGTTTCCAGACTCCACAGGGTGAGCTTACTACCACATGTAACTCCAGGTGCTGTAGGGGTTCTGATGGCTTTTTTTTTTTTTTTTTTTTTGGGGCACCTATATGTGCTTGTACAAACACACAGTCATATACATATAAAAGAAAAATAAATATTAAAAACAAACTAATCTATCACTATTTTAAAAAGGTTGCCTTCATGACCTTTTTTTCCTTCATGTCTTACTTTACACAGCCTTTTCCTACCAGGATAGTAGTAGATGTCTTTAATTCTAGCACTTGAGAGACCAGAGAATCTGTGATTTCGAGATCAGCCTGGTTGAACATAGTGATTACACATAAATCCTGTCTCAAAAAAACAAAAACAAAACCAAAAAAAACCCAAACAACAACAAAAGTCCCAACTTCTTGCTTCTCAAGTCCAAGGTCATGAAGCTATTTCTGAGGAGTCAAACCCATAGCAAAGCTAATCTCAGCAGTGATTGAGTTACTGCCTAGAAAGTGCCCTTCACTGAACCTGGATCTCAAGGATTCTGCTAGGCTGTCTGGTTAATGCACTGCAGGAGACTCCTGTCTCCATATTGTCCCTCTCCTCTGTATTTGGAGAAATAGTCATGTGCCACTGTCCCTGACCTTTTACCCAATGAGCCATCTCCAGCCACAGCTGTCCAGGTAGAGGGTCTACCTAAGGGTATGATGGTGAATAGTTTGGATCAAACAGCTGTTACTGCCTCCAGCTATGTACTTATGTTTTGGGTATCACAAATTAGTTCTCCTGTAGGGTTCTTAGCCACATAGTGACATTTAGGAACTGGACACCTCAGAAAGACACCCAGGACAGTTACCATGGGATTTGTTGGTACAATGGTGGCAGTGCCCTTCTTTTAGTCCTTACACCAGGGACCAGACCAGCATCTTGTCTTAGCTGCCTTGGGAAACCATCCTAATATTTGAAGCTCAGTAAGTGATATTCTCTGCCTTTGTGTGTCTGTGATGTGTGTGTGTGTGTGTGTGTGTGTGTGTGTGTGTGTGTGTGTGTGTAGTATAAAGAATCACCCAGTTCAAGTAAATGCAAAAAAATAGTCAGATCATCACACCACCCTAAACATGAACTTGGTAACTTTTATGTCAGCTGATTCATTGAGTGATGGACTACTACATTTACAAAGAATGTGGTCGTGGGGGACCTCTGCATGGAGAGAATGATGCAGTGTGTGAACATTAATGTTAGACTGACAGATGTATATTCCCTTTTTGCAGAAGAATCTCTCAACTTCTTGTTAATTTCAGAGGAAATAACTCCAATTTTGGCTATTTTGAGCTCTCAACATATCACTGGGTTGGGTTGGGGAGAAGACATTTAGTGGCAAACCACATGTTAAATTCTCACCATGCATGTACAGTGACATGTGTGGCCACAACCTTAGCTGATAATAAAGAGTAGCAAATAACTGGAAATAATTTTTAACATTTACTTCTGCTTTAGATAATTTATACAATAACTTAGTCCTCAACATGGACTGTATTTAATGAAACAAATTCTCAAAAGCCCTCCATATGCCCTAACTCGTTACTTAGAGCTCTGTAGAGGACTGGACAGTAGAGCGAATTCAGCTCTTTGAGGTGTTTGTTTCTCTTTCGGGTGGTTTTTAAGGTTTCAGACAAGCTTTAGTGCTCAGAGGAGCCTACTCTGGCTTGATGGAGAACCCTTTCTTCAGACTTTACTTTCATAGCATCTATGACAATCGCAACACTGAAGTTCATTTATGCACTTTCCTAAAGAGGAGAAGAGGGGGCCATGACTGCATGGGTGTGGGCCAATAAGTGCATCCCGAGATCCTACATTCTTACCTCATTAATATGAAGGCCATTCAGCTTTCAATCATTTGCTAAACTTGGTGATTTCCATTGCTACCTAACTACCCTCTAGAGCTTCTAGTTCCCCACAAGATGAAGTCCAAACTTCTTAGTATGTTTGGAAAGCTTTGAGGAATTTTGTTTTTTTTTAAATTAAGCCCTGAGGAATTTGAGCCTTGCATACCTGGGTTTTAGAAAACAGAGTTTTACCTCTGAAGTCTAAAAATCCACAGCATTTTGCTTCAGGTGAGAAACCTACCTCTAAGGTTGAATAAGACATATCAGCCACAGTCCCAAAGGAACACATAGGATTCACTTTTCAGAACAAATGCAGCTCTGCAGGGCTTGGGGCACCAAGGGCTGGCTCAGTGGTTAATGCCCTTAGAGGACGCCTGGTTCAATTCCTAGCATCCACATGGTGGTTCACACCTATCTGTAATTCTTTTAACAGGAGACCTGATACCCTCTTCTGGGTCCTGTAGGCTCCTTTCACGCAGGAACAAATGCATGCACATTTACTAAATAAAAATTTTGGAAAGTAAAACTGAAACTTTGATACTACTATGTATATGAAGCTATAGTTTTTATTATGTATTTTTAGATAAATATTAAGAATTTAAAAATGGCTCTTCTCCTGTATTTCCTGGGTCATATGTCTCACACTAGGTACTCTGACCTTTTCAGAAGCTGCCCACATCCTTAAAATCTCCAGGATTTTGATATTACGTCCAGGGTAGCCTAACTAAAGTCCCTAGTGTACATAGCATCTTCATGTGGAATTTCACTTGCCAAGTGTTCCTCAACACCACAAACTTGCAGCTAAGCCTATTTTTTGTCAAGAAAGAGCCTGGAATTGACTGTTTATCATGACAATCATTTAGCCACTTGTAGCTGGTGGCTTCTGTGTGTGGACTGGGAAGACACAGAACATCCTTGTACAATTTCCACAAGGCAGTCTTGGCCTGGAAGTTCAGTGATAACGCCTGGCATGCAGCATTCCTCTCTATGCTTACTGCAGGAAGCTGTGTGGGATGGAGCCCTACTTTGCATGCTGCACAGATTCCTCAGAAAATGACAGGACTTGCTCCTTGCCTCTGCTTCCTCTTTGGGTGCTGACCAAGGGCATATCAGGGTTCTCCAGAGCTACAGCTCCTCATCCTCTTCCAGGAAGTTCACATGTATCAAAGGTGACTCCATCCCTTGAGGCAACAAGCACTACAGGATGGGAAACCCATGTGCCTTCTTCAGACCTGGGCTCCTGTTTCACCTTTCTGTCTCTGGGCTCCAGGTTCTGCTATCACACCAAACCCTGATTCTGGCCCTCCGTGTTTTTCCAATGTTTCCCTCTCTGTCTAGACCTCACAGGTAGTCCATCAGTTTACACATCTTGCTCCAACCCACATTTCCCCCATTGCTTCTGCAGTACAATCCCCAAGAGCTCTGTATCCTTTGGCAAGCCCAGGTGCATGATATCAGCACGGCTCTACTCCTTTATTAATCATCTCTGGTAGAGATGTTGACCTACGGCTCTGGGTCACATTATCTATGGGTGCCTCAAATGTTTCTTCCCACATCTCTTATCCCACTGATTGCTTAGCAAAGGTCCCAAATAATTACATAGACTGCTAAGGGGAAACTCTCTTCTATCTGAACGTTACTTTCCTTTCGCCATGGGCTCTCACTCCTTTCCTGGGCTTCAGGAACCCAACACCTACGCTACCACCAACCTAAATGCTCACCCTAACTCTAACCATACCTTAAACTGAACTCTCAATGTCAGAAATACATGACCCTACCTGGATGGCATAGCCCCATATTGGAGAGGGGGTGAATGGAAGGGGAGGTGGTCAGGGTGAATGTAAAGGGGGAGAGAATGTAAGAGGGAGTGAGGTTAACGAGTGAGGGGTAGGAATCGACACGTAAAATAAACAATAATAATTTTAAAAAATTCAGTATGTAGGGACTCAGAATGTGCCCAAGAGGATTAGTGGATCTAACAGAGATCTTGAGGTCTTTAGCTGAGGGAACTCTAGCAGAAGTCCAGTGATGGGTTTCAAGTATCCAGTAGGACGTTTTGTTTCATTTAAAAATTATTTATCATATGTAATATCCTACTTGAATACCTCCTGGTAGAAAATAAGAGGGCAACAATCTCATTGTAGATGGTTGTGAACTACCATCTGGTTGGTGGGAAGTAACTCATATCCTCTGTAAGTACAATCAGTGTGCTTGAACTTTTAGCCATCTTTCCATTTTATTGTTGTGTTTGAAGAAAAGGCCTCATTATGTAATTTTGACTGGCCTGGAATTCATTGAGATTCATGCTTTTGGCTCCTGAGTACTGCTGGACAGGATGTGTAGAAGGGAACTCTCCTCCACTGCTTTTGGGAGTTCAAACTTGTACATCCATTTTCAAGATAGCTATGGCAGTTCCTCAGCAAGATGGGAATTGGTTTACCACAGGACCTGGCAATCCCACTCATAGCCATATACCCAAATTATCCACATTCATGCAACAAAGCAAAGTGTTTAATTATATCTATAGCAGCATTATTTGTAATAGCAAGAAACTAGAAGCTACCCAGATGCCTCTCAACTGAAGAATGGATAAAGAACTTGTGGCACATCTACACAATGGACTACTAATTGACAGAAAAAATGGAATCTGGAAATGCACAGGCAAGTGGATGGCACTTGAAGAAATACTCATGAATGAGGAAACCCAGGCACAAAAAGTAGAACATGGTAGAGAGGGAGAGAACATAAAAGAGCAAGTCATTATTGGTTTGAAGAGAAAATTGAACCTAAAGTTATATCTAGAGACCTACAAGACTGACTCCAACTAACAATCTGAGCAACAGTGGAAAGGCTTCCATTATTGACCTTCCCTGAAAATGAGATCAGCAACTAACTCGAGCGCTACATGGAGCCTTCATCTAGTCTCTGTAGAAAACAGAAGCAAACACCCATAGTAAACACTGCATCTAACTAGAATCCAGATGCAGAGAGAGAGAGGACAAGATCGAGTTGCAGAAACACATTGAGACAGCTGACCTGATGAAGGAGGAGCTAATAGGACCCCAGACTGATAGCTGTGAATCCAGCATGGAACTGACTCAGACCCCTGAGATGGGTATCAGCTAGAAGATCTGAGCTGTCTAATGGAGTTCAGACAGTGGGACCTGGATGTATTCCTGGTGTGCAAAAGGACCTTGAGGACACATTCCCCCAATCCAGGGATACCCCCTAAACCTAGACATAGAAGAGACATTCTAATCAACACTTCAAATGCGCTGTCAGAAATACATGACCCAACTTGGATGGCCTAGCCCTATGTGTTGATTGTGGGTGAATAGGATGGCAGGGTGGTCAGGGTGAATGTGAGGGGGGCAACAGATGATAAGAGGAAGGGAAGGAATTGAGGGAGATATAGGGAACAAGGATCTACATCTAAAAAATCATGAACTAATTTTAAAAAATATCCGGCATGCATGGACTCAGGATGTTCCCAAGAGGATATGGGGATCTAACAAGTATTTGGCAGTCTTTAGCTGAGGGAACTCTAGCAGAGGCACAGTGATGGGTTTCAAGTAACCAATAGGACATTTTATTTCATTTTTAAAAGTTATTTTGTCATATGTAGTACCCTACTTGAATGTCTGCTGGTAGAAAAGAAGAGGGCAACAGATATGATTGTAGATGGTCGTGAGCTACCATCTGGTTGGTGGGAGTTAACTCATATCCTCTGTAAGTACAGTCAGTGTGCTTCAACTTTTAGTCTTCTGTCTCTTCCATTGTTGTGTTTTCAAGAAAGGGCCTCATTATGTATCTGTGACTGGCCTGGAATTCATTGAGATTCATGCTTTTGGCTCCTGAGTTCTGGGTTCAAAGGCATGAAACACCATGATCATCTCAGGAATAAAATTTTATATTGTTAACATAAATAAGCATTAGTTTAGTTAAAATGGCTAGTGCTATGCATTCTGAGACAATAATTAATTTTTATTACATTTCTTCGTCACACAAAATTGAGGTCGATTTTGTTTCTAAATTAAAAAGTAGTAAATCATGGGCTATAATTAGGGGTTATTGGCTAGTGTCTAGAATTCCTGATACTAAGAGATTTAAGTTCAGCCTCTATTACCAACAAAGCAAAATAGGGCCTGAGTAGGTATCTCCGTCAATAAAGTACAAACACGAAGGACCTGAGATCAAGCAAAATGCTAAATGTAGAAGGGGATGATTAAAAGTTAAACTTGTGGGACATTTGATCATTATGTGAAAATAGGGTGCTTTTTACCTTGCCTGCCTAAGGCCCTTAATTGGTTTAATAAAAAGTGAAACGGCCAATTGCTCAAAAGGAATGGTTAGGCAGGATTGCTGGGCTGAGAGAAAAACTCAGGGGAATGAATCTAGGCCTGGACCCATGCCAGGAAGACAAGGAAGGAGCTGCGAATACAGAATAATAGACAATAGGCTAATAGACATTTGTTAAGGTATAGGAAATTGTTGGGAACAAGGTTAAGTTAAAGGCCAATCATTCATAATTTAGAAATGTCTGTGTCATTATTTGGGGATGGATTGTTCCAAGAAAATCTGACAAGAAAGTCCAACTACATAATAGCACTGGAAAGGTGAGAGAGATCTGTAAGTCTCAGTGGCAGAAAAGTTTACCTTCATAAATGTGAACCTGATAAATAAGATGGACAATTGGAATTGAATTGACTTTGACACGTGATCACTCTATTGCTCTGTCTCTGTCTATCTGTGCTTCTGTCTCTCTCTCCCCATAACATAAACAAACACACCCACACCCACCCCCTGCCACACACACACATACAAACAGTAAACAAACAGTTTTATTCCATATTGTATTATGGTTGGGTGTCTTCACATATTCTGTCCCTTTCTGTTTGTTTACTCGAGAAAGGGTTTCCCTGTGTAGCCCTGCCTGTCCCCAAACTCACTCTGTGTACAAGGCTGGTCAAAAACTGAAGTGATGCCTACCTCAGCATCCCTTAATACAAACTGGCTCCTTATTTAGAATTAAGGCAAAAGCTGTCAGGTTTTTCAAATTGATAAATACAAGTGAGTTGATACTGCATAATCTGAACACATATTACCTGCAAAAGCAACATATGTAGTGCCACAATACTTTGCAATGACACAGAAAACACACTTTGAAATTGACACACTCCATCTTTTTCAATACTTGAATCAGAAGTTAGTTCCAATTTTTCATACACAATATGATATGTTTATTAATATTGACAAACTGTTCATTCCTAATATTTTAAAACAATCAAAATTATTATGAGATACATAAATTCCAATCAAATTTTATGGGGGAATGAATGCAGCAGCATACCTTTGTTTGCCTCAAACTTGCCACATGTTGTTGGAACAGGTTCAGCTTCTCTACAGTTGGGTCAGAGGTGATATGCACATCATACACAGGCCTATGAAGAAGTTTACAGAGTTCCTCATATTGTTATAAGAGTAGTTTATGTTTATGAATTCTCTCTTTTTTACATTTTTTGAGATATTCTACTTGAGTGACCAATTCTTTTCTAGTTAATGGAGACTTTTCTCTTTCTTTTTTTATGAAACCAGATATGATTATAGTAAGGTGCAAGGATGGTAATGGAACTACAAAATAATAGGAATGCCAAATGGTTAAATTGACATACAAGGCAGTTTAAGCCTCGGGTGGTGGCACAATTTTTTAAATGTAGCACATGGGAGACAGAAGGGCAGTGGTTACCTGTGAGTTGGAGACCATCCTTGAATACAAACTATGGGCTAAGATGGGCAGGGCTATTACACAGAGATAAACTGCCAAAAGTGTAGGTTATGCCAAACAGAAAATATTGAAAAAAAGGATCACCTAATTCTTCTAGCAAGAAAGAACAATTATGACTTTGTTTCGTGCTTGACTTCTGCTATGTGGCAAAAAATACCTCAGGGTCCTGATACTCCAACCTCATTTTCAGGTTAAGCTTACAGGTATCAGTCACCATGCTCAACTTCCTTTTATAATTCCTACTGTAGTAAAATATCCCTGAATTATAGCCCTGCGTGTAATACTTTGGTAGTAAATAGAGACTGCTCCAATTTATACTGTAGTAAAACAACCCTGAATTATTGCCCTGCTCCAAGTTAACAACAATCTTAATGAAATTCCATCCCCACAAATGGGACAAAAGCAATATGTACTCAGCAAAACTGTATTGCAAGTATAAACACAGCCAGTTTTTCACTTTCAATACAGAACTCAATTTACACAGTACTTACTCTAATATTCCCATGATCACCTCTTTGCCCATTACTATGAATACAGTAGATCCTGCCCCATTCTTAGTATATAAAGAAGGCAGTAGAGTGAGTATTATTTATATATTGTAAAATAAAGTTTCACTAATCATTGTTTAAAAATTGACTTATATTCAGGGAAAACAGATGTGATTAGTATACTCCAAAGGTTCTCATGTGCCTAAATTCACATGAGTGAACTTGAGTGTTTAAGAAAAAAAAAAAAAAAGTATTTTTTATTTAGCACATCTACATCATTTATATTAACTTAAGGAAAATGCTCTAATGTCATGGTCTTCTTGAAGGATCAATTATCCTTACCTTTGAAAGGCAGTCTGACTGCTAGTGTTATTCCATCTACAGACATGGGTGGTATGTTTCTACTTTAATAGTAATTGGAACATGAGATACCTCAACATTATCACTCAGCTCTCCCTGGGTGTCCCATATTTTCAGAATCATCCTGGATGGCTGAGTGGTACACAGGTTTGATCATTAAAGGAGCCACAAAGTTTTAAGTTTGTCTGGTAACAACTATTTGTATCACTACATATACTCGGCTCTTATGTACCCATTTATGCTCTGGTGGTGGATGGTAGATCAGACATATATATGAAGAAGGAATGGAGGACAGAAATCAAGTTTGGGGTGATACTGTCTACCTGGGTTTTTGATATAAAGCCTAACTTACAAGACTATGAGATTCTTTCCTTCATGTATTTAAGTGTGTTGCTTTTGAACCTGGTGACCACTGAAGTCACAAGTCAGGGCTGGTTTCCCTGGAATAGCAGTTCAGGACAGTTGTAGTCCACCACATGGGCTGGAAACTGAAACCTGCTATTATGCAAAAGAGCAGAAAATGCTTGCAACTGCTCAACCTATCTTCAGCTGCTGTCTTATTTTTACGTATTTTGGAGGTGAAGTTTCTCATTCCACCTATCAATTTTGAAGTTAGAAGTATATGCAACCATTATGTTTTTTCACTCGAGACAAGGTTCCTATAGGATGCCCTGGCTGTTTTGAAACTTACTCTGTATAACAGGCTGACCTTTGGAGAACTTTCTGCCTCTGCCTCTGCCTCCAAAGTACTGGTGTTAAAGGCATAATCCACAACCCAGCCATCTGGATTAATTTTCAAGTATTGTGAGGATTGACTTCAGGTTTTCATGGCTTTGAGGGAAGTAGTTTTCAAATTAATCAATTTATTCAATGTTTCCTAATCCCCTCTTTCAAACAAACACCAATGCCTCCCATTTCTCTAAAGTTAAAATATTATTATGCTCTGTAAAACAAAAAAAAAATTGTAAGCAGGGTGAATAGGGTAACTGCCTTGCACATTTGTCATATATATCCCTCCTTCAACTAGAATGCTTTCCATTTGCATTGCTACACAGACAACACATTCCTCTGTCTTAGATACCCACCAGCTTGTTTTGAACACCACAAAATATAAGCCTAAACATATATCATTTTTTACTTTTACAAAAAAGCCCCATGCATTTAGGTAACTATGTGTAGTGCAAGTTTATAATTGCAGCACTTGGAAGTATGGACAGATGACTGCTACTACCTCCAAGCTGGCCTTGGCTACAAAGCAAGACCCTGCCTCAAAACAAGTAAGTATACATAAAGAAACTTAAATGTAACCATGTCATATTTAATTAGTGAAAATTACAAACCAGTGGAATGGTACATGCCTTGCTCAGTACTCAGAAGCTTGAGACAGGAGTCACAAGTTCAAGGCCACAAAGGACTGTATTGCTAAGAGCCTATCTTGGAAAAAGAACAAATGAGATGAAAATAAACAATAAAACATACATTTACTTCACCACAGGTGAAAAGAAGAAAATCATATCTTACCATTCTGGTGAGCATGTGGTGCTGTGCTAAAACACTGACCACACACAATGCAGTCCAGAAAGGGGCTTACTTAGCTTATGCTCCAGGTCACTGTCCCTAATGAGAATTACAGCAGCGACTCAAGGAGGACAGTGGGGAGAAAATGTGGAGGAATGCAGGTGTCAGCTCATCTCTTGCTCTCTGACTTGCTCACAGTAAATCTTAGCCAGTCCCCTTTGTTTACAGACAGCCCCGTGCACATGGACAGTTATAAAAGCATAACTGCTGCCCGTGTACAGGTTTACAGATTTTTTTCTTTTCTTTTGCCAGCTACAAGGCCTGTGTTAAGGCCAAGAGCTCAGCTTCTCATGCTGAGGTTCCTTCTGGCAGGCTGCTGGCTCAAACCATGCAAGTTTCATTCACATCCTTGTCCCAGTACTTTCTTTACCTTTCACAAGGTAACTGTTCCCATCAGTGAACTAAGTTAGTGTTTCCACGGCCAGAGGGAAGACTGTAAGGTCTTTGCAATCTCCTGCCTCTTTAATCAGCAGGTGATGACAGTCCCAAATTACTTATTTATCAGTCTTCTCAGGCAGAAGAATGGCAGGTAGTGCATCAGTGATTCATGTGGGCATTGGACATCCATTGTTGTGTGGGCTGCCTGACAATGCTCTCCTGGTCACCAGTGCATGGGGGGCTATTGTAATTACTTTCTGTCCCAAAGTTAACATGTCAGAGTCTCTGACCAGTACAGCCATGTCCATCATAGCTTTTAGACAGCCAGACCATCCACTGCCTACAGGATCAAGCTCTTTCCCTGTTTATCGGTTACTGATGGCTGTTCAGAGTCAAAACAAATCCAGGCTCCTACATTTGACAGGATGTCTCTTTTTAACTGAAGGTAAGGGCATCCTAGGATATCTAGGAACAAGTGATATACCCGACCCACATCAAGGATCACTGCCCCCGGCGTCCAGGCAGCTCCTGTATCCTGCTAGTGGGCACTCAACTCCAATGTACTATCTGGCACAGGTACGGGAAACACCACACTTTCCAAGCCCATGGCATAGGGGATGCAGGCAAACAGGAACTGCAGCTGGTTGCCTCACTGAGGCCATGCCTTCTCCATTTCCTGAGCTGGCTCTCAGTCAGGTCCTGGTGTCTGCCCTCTGCTGGCCTACCTTTTAATTGCTAATCTCATTAACACCTGCCAGAGGGGGTAAGGGGAGACCCACCCTGCTGAGCCTCTGCAGGTAAGCAGCCCTCTTGGCAGTGGGTGTGGACTTCAGAGCACAGGGAAAGGATCACATTTAATCAGCCTCTTTTGGATTCATCCATGGCAATACTTGTATGTCAAGCACCACTGTGCAACAGGAAAACACAGCTCTCTCACACTAGAGCTGACATTTAGATGGCAGGAACGTTTAATTGCTAAGGGATGCCTTGTTTTTGCCTTCTTTTGATCTACTGGGGCACTTTCGATTGGTACACACCACCTAGTTCACCTAAATAGGAGATTCGGGAACAATTTAAAGGGATAAGTCCTTGAACCTTATATACAGGGACTCTGCGCTCTACAGAGGACAAATGACTTTTGCACCGAGAGTTTGAGTTTGGAGGCTTAACAGCAGAGCACTGCCCTAGCACCTGTGAGGCCCTCAGTTTGACCCTAAGATTCTCCATCTCCTTGGCCTCTTCCTCACCCATGCCTAATTCCACTCTAATGCTAATGGATATTTGTGTTGTTCCAGTTTGTGGCTACTATGAACAGAACTAGTGTGCACCTTCTAGCATGTTCCTCTTTCTCTCTTATTTCACTCCCCCCCCTGTCTCTCTGTGTATGTGTTTTAAACAAGCATTTATTGGGAGCAGGTCCCATAGCAGGAGTGGAAGTCAGAGACAATTTGTGGGAGCCAGGCAAGTGACCATACCATTTCACTGGCCCTGCCATTAATCTTTTACATTTTTGTGTAGACTTATAACTGTGCACTGATGGTTCCATTTGCCTGTTGTTTTCCCTGACAACTGACAAGTCTGCAACCTTTCCACTTGCTCACTGGGCCATCAAAAGAGCCCGCGGTTTCTGAAATGTCTCCCTGAGCCCTTGATCGGTTTTTACTGGGCTGTCTTTTTCTACTGGTTTGTACTTGTTTCCCTACTTTGGCTACAGGCCCTATGTCTGCTTTATATACCAACAGTTTCATTTCTTATTGTGTTGCCTTTCTGGCCAATTTTAAGTGTCTTCTATTGGAGAGAATTCTTAACTTCCAGAAAGTTCAATTTGTGATGGAGATGTATGTAGCTCAGTGTTTAGAGAGAGCTTGCCTAACATGCATGAGACCCTGGGCTCTATTCCTGGCTCTCCAGAAACTGGGTATGTATTGTGGTGTTTACCTATAATCCCAGTATTTGAGAGTTAGAGGCAGGAAGATCAGAGTTTCAAGGTCATCCTCAGCTACACAGCTACATAGCAACTTCAAGGCTAGCCTGTTATTGGAGACCCTGTCTCAAAAAGTAACCAAGTAAGCAGAAAGATTAGAGTTTGGTTTCCAGCCTCCACAGGGTGAGCTCACTACCATCTGTAACTCCAGGTGTTGTAGGGGATCTGATGGCTTTTTTTTTTTTTTTTTTTTTTTTTTTTTTTTTGGAGGGCACCTATATGTGATTTTACATACACACACAAAATAAAAATAAATGTTAAAAACAAACTAATCTATCAATATTTTTAAAAGTTTGCTTTCATGACCTTTTTTTCCCCTCATGTCTTACTTTACACAGTCTTTTCCTACCAGGATAGTAGTGGATGTCTTTAATTCTAGCACTTGAGAGACAGGAGAATCTGTGATTTCGAGATCAGCTTGGTTGAACATAGTGATTACACACAGATCCTGTCTCAAAAACACAAAAACAAAACCAAAAAAACCCAAAGAACAACAAAAATCCGAACTTCTTGCTTCTCAAGTCCAAGGTCATGAAGCTATTACTGAGGAGTCAAACCCTTAGCAAAGCTAATCTCAGCAGTGAACGAGTTACTGCCTAGAAACTGCCCTTCAATGAACCTGGATCACAAGGATTCTGCTAGGCTGGCTGGTTAATGCACTGCAGGAATCCTCCTGTCTCCATAATGTCCCTCTCCTCTGTATTTGGAGAAATAGTCATGTGCCACTGTCCGTGACCTTTTACCCAATGAGCCATCTCCAGCCACAGCCCTCCAGGTAGAGTTTCTACCTAAGGGCATGATGGTGAATAGTTTGGATCAAACAGCTGTTGCTGCCTCCAGCTATGTACTTATGTTTTGGGTATCACAAATTAGTTCTCCTGTAGGGTTCTTAGTCACATAGTGATATATAGGAACTGGACACCTCAGAAAGATACTCAGGACAGTTACCATGGCATTTGTTGGTACAATGGTGGCAGTGCCCTTCTTTTAGTCCTTACACTAGGGACCAGGTCAGCATCTGGTCTTAGCTGCCTTGGGAAGCCAGCCCAGTATTTGAGGCTCAGTAAGTGAAATTCTCTGCCTTTGTGTCTCTGTAGTGTGTGTGTGTGTGTGTGTGTGTGTGTGTGTGTGTGTGTGGGTGAGTGTAGTATAAAGAATCACCCAGTCCAAGTAAATGCACATAAAGTAGACAGATCATCACACCACCCTAAATATGAACTTGGTAACTTTTATGTGAGCTGATTCATTGAGTGATGGACTATTACATTTACAAAGAGTGTGGTCGTAGGAGACCTCTGCAATGAATGAGTGATGCAGTGAGTGAACATTAATGTTAGACTGACAGATGTATATTAACTTTTTGCAGAAGGATCTCTCATCTGCTTGTTAATTTTTGTGCTAATACCTCAAATTTAGTCTATTTTGAGCTTCCACCTTATCACCGGGTACTGTTGGGGAGAAGATATTTAGTGGCAAACCACATGTTGCATTCTCACCATGCATGTACAGTGACATGTGTGGCCACAAGACCTTAGCTGATACTAAAGAGAAGCGAATAACTGGAAATGATTTTTAACATTTACTTCTGCTTTAGATAATTTATACAATAACTTAGTCCTCAACATGGGCTGTATTTAATAAAACAAATTCTCAAAAGCCCTCCATATGCCCTAACTGGTTACTCAGAGCTCTGTAGAGGATTGGGCAGTAGTGCAAATTCAGCTCTTTGAGGGTTTTGTTTCTCTGTTGGGTGGTATTGAGGTTTCAGACAAGCTGTAGTGCTCAGAGCAGCCTATTCTGGCTTGTGGGAGAACCCTTTCTTCAACTTTACTTTCATAGCATCTATGACAATCGCAACACTTAAGTTCATTTATGCACTTTCCTAAAGAGGAGAAGAGGGGGCCATGACTGCATGGGTGTGGGCCAATAAGTGCATCCCGGTATTCTATATTCTTACCTTATTAATACGAAGGCCATGCAGCTTTCAATCATTTGCTCAACTTGGTGATTTCCATTGCTACCTAACTATGCTCTTGAGCTTCTAGTTCCCCACAAGATAAAGTCCAAACTCCTTAGTTTGTTTGGAAAGCTTTGAGGAATTTTTTTTTTAAATTAAGCCCTGAGGAATTTGGAGCCTTGCATACCTGGGTTCTAGAAAACAGAGTTTTACCTCTGAAATCTAAAAATCCACAGCATTTTGCTTCAGGTGAGAAACCTACCTCCAAGGTTGAATAAGACATATCAGCCACAGTCCCAAAGGAACACATAGGATTCAATTTTCAGAACAAATGCAGCTCTGCAGGGCTTGGGGCACCAAGGGCTGGCTCAGTGGTTAAGTGCAGGCCCGGTTCAATTCCTAGCACCCACATGTTGGGTCACAACTATCTGTAATTCTTTTAACAGGAGACCTGATACCCTCTCCTGGGTTCTGAAGGCTCCTGTCTCATTTATTAAATAAAAATTTTGGAAAGTAAAACTGAAACTTTGATACTACTATGTATATTAAGCTATAGTTTTTATTATGTATTTTTAGATAAATATTAAGAATTTAAAAATGGCTCTTCTCCTGTATTTCCTGGGTCATATGTCTCACACTAGGAACCCTGACCTTTTCAGAAGCTGCCCACATCCTTACCGTCTCCAGGATTTTGATATTACATCCAGGGTAGCCTCACTAAAGTACCTAGTGTACATAGCATCTTCATGTGGAATTTCACTTGCCAAGTGTTCCTCAACACCACAAACTTGCAGCTAAGCCTATTTTTTGTCAAGAAAGAGCCTGGAATTGACTGTTTATCATGACAATCATTTAGCCACTTGTAGCTGGTGGCTTCTGTGTGTGGACTGGGAAGACACAGAACATCCTTGTACAATTTCCACAAGTCAGTCCTGGCCTGGAAGTTCAGTGATAACGCCTGGCATACAGCATTCCTCTCTATGCTTGGACTGCAGGCAGCTGTGTGGGATGGAGCCCTACTTTGCATGCTGCACTGCTTCCTCAGAAAAGGATAGGACTTGCTCCTTGCCTCTTCTTCCTCATTGGGTGCTGACCAAGGGCATGTCAGGGTTCTCCAGAACTACAGCTCCTCATCCTCTGCCAGAAAGTTCACATGTATCAAAGGTGACTCCATCCCTTGAGGCAACAAGCACTACAGGATGGGAAACCCATGTGCCTTCTTCAGACCTGGGCTCCTGTTTCACCTTTCTGTCTCTGCTCCAGGTTCTGCTGTCTCACCAAACCCTGATTCTGGCCCTCCGTGTTTTTCCAATGTTTCCCTCTCTGTCTAGACCTCACACGTTGTCCATCAGTTTACACATCTTGCTCCTACCCACATTTCCCCCATTGCTTCTGCAGTACAAACCCCAAGAGCTCTGGATACTTGGGCAAGCCCAGGTGCATGATGTCAGCAGGGCCCTACTCCTTTTTTAATCATCTCTGGTAGAGGTGTTGACCTCTGGTAGAGGTGGTGCTGGGTCACATCATTTATGGGTGCCTCAAATGTTTCTTCCCACATCTCTTATCCCACTGATTGCTCAGCAAAGGTACCAAATAATTACATAGACAGCTAAGGGTAAACTCTCTCCCATCTGAAGTTTACTTTTCTTTCCTGTTATCTTCGGCATGGGCTCTCACTCCTTTCCTGGGCTTCAGGAACCCAACCCTAACGCTACCACCAACCATAATGCTCACCCTAACTCTAACCATACCCTAAATAGAACTCTCATTGTCAGAAATACATGACCCTACCTGGATGTCATAGCCCCATCTGGGGAGAGGTGGGGAATGGGAGGGGAGTTGGTCAGGGTGAAAGAGAAGGGGGACAGAATGTAAGAGCGAGAAATGGTAGGGAGTGAGTGATAGGAATCGACAAGTAAAATAAACAATAATCATTGAAAAAAATTCAGTATGCAGGGGCTCAGAACGTGCCCATGAGGAATAGTGGATCTAAAAGAGATCTTGAGTTCTTTAGCTGAGGGAACTCTAGCAGAGGCCCAGTGATGGGTTTCAAGTATCCAGTAGGACGTTTTATTTCATTTTAAAAAATTATTTATCATGTGTAGTATCCTACTTGAATATCTCCTGGTAGAAAAGATGAGGGCAACAATCTCATTGTAGATGGTTGTGAACTACCATCTGATTGTTGGGAAGTAACTCATATCCTCTAAAAGTACAATCAGTGTGCTTGAACTTTTAGCCATCTAACCATTCCATTGCTGTGTTTGAAGAAAAGGCCTCATTATGTAATTTTGACTGGCCTGGAATTCATTGAGATTCATGCTTTTGGCTCCTGACTACTGCTGGACAGGATGTGTAGAAAGGGTAACACTCCTCCACTGATTTTGGGAGTTCAAACTTGTACAGCCATTTTCAAGATAGCTATGGCAGTTCCTCAGAAAGATGGGAATTGGTTTACCACAGGACCTGGCAATCCCCCTCACAGTTATATACCCAAATTATCCACATTCATGCAACCAAAAATGTGTTTATTTATACCTATAGCAGCATTATTTGTAATAGCAAGAACCTAGAATCTACCCAGATGCGTCTCAACTGAAGAATGGATAAAGAACTTGTGGCACATCTACACAATGGACTACTAATCTACAGAAAAAATGGAATCTGGAAATGCACAGGCAAGTGGATAGTAATTGAAGAAGCAATGATGAATGAGGTAACCCAGGAACAAAAGTAGAACATGGTAGAGAGGGAGAGAACATAAAAGAGCAAGTCATTATTGGTTTGAAGAGAAAATTGAACCTAAAGCTATATCTAGAGACCTACAAGACTGACTCCAACTAACAAACTGAGCAACAGTGGAAAGGCTTCCATTATTGACCTTCCCTGAAAATGAGATCAGCAACTAACTCGAGCACTACATGGAGCCCTCATCTACTCTCTGTAGAAAAAAAAAGCAAACACTCGGAAGTAAACACTGCGTGTAACTAGAATCCAGATGCAGAGAGAGAGGACAATATCGAGTTGCAGAAACACATTGAGACAGCTGACCTGATGAAGGAGGAGCTAATAGGACCCCAGACTGATAGCTGTGAATCTAGCATGGAACTGACTCAGACCCCTGAGATGGGTATCAGCTAGAAGGTGTGAGCTGTCTAATGGAGTTCAGACAGTGGGACCTGGATGTATTCCTGGTGCGCAAATGGACCTTGAGGACACATTCCCCCAATCCAGGGATGCCCCCTAAACCTAGACATAGAAGAGACATTCTAATCAACACTTCAAATGCGCTGTCAGAAATACATGACCCCACTTGGATGGCCTAGCCCTATGTGTTGATTGTGGGTGAATAGGATGGCAGGGTGGTCAGGGTGAATGTGAGGGGGCAACAGATGATAAGAGGAAGGGGAAGGAATTGAGGGAGATATAGGGAACAAGGATCTACATGTAAAAAATCATGAACTAATTTTAAAAAATATCCGGCATGCATGGACTCAGGATGTTCCCAAGAGGATATGGGGATCTAACAAGTATTTGGCGGTCTTTAGCTGAGGGAACTCTAGCAGAGGCACAGTGATGGGTTTCAATTAACCAGTAGGACATTTTATTTCATTTTTAAAAGTTATTTTGTCATATGTAGTACCCTACTTGAATGTCTGCTGGTAGAAAAGAAGAGGGCAACAGATATGATTGTAGATGGTGGTGAGCTACCATCTGGTTGGTGGGAGTTAACTCATATCCTCTGTAAGTACAGTCAGTGTGCTTCAACTTTTAGTCTTCTGTCTCTTCCATTGTTGTGTTTTTAAGAAAGGGCCTCATTATGTATCTGTGACTGGCCTGGAATTCATTGAGATTCATGCTTTTGGCTCCTGAGTCCTGGGTTCAAAGGCATGAAACACCATGATCATCTCAGGAATAAAATTTTATATTGTTAACATAAATAAGCATTAGTTTAGTTAAAATGGCTAGTGCTATGCATTCTGAGACAATAATTAATTTTTATTACATTTCTTATTCACACAAAATTGAGGTAGATTTTGTTTCTTAATTAAAAAGTAGTAAATTATGGGCTATAATTAGGGGTTATTGGCTAGTGTCTAGAATTCCTGATACTAAGAGATTTAAGTTCAGCCTCTATTACCAACAAAGCAAAATAGGGCCTGAGTAGGTATCTCAGTCAATAAAGTACAAACACGAAGGACCTGAGATCAAGCAAATGCTAAATCTAGAAGGGGATGATTAAAAGTTAAACTTGTGGGACATTTGATCATTATGTGAAAATAGGGTGATGTTTACCTTGCCTGCCTAAGGCCCTTAATTGGTTTAATAAAAAGTTAAACGGCCAATTGCTCAAAAGGAATGGTTAGGCAGGATTGCTGGGCTGAGAGAAAAACTCAGGGGAATGAATCTAGGCCTGGACCCATGCCAGGAAGACAAGGAAGGGGCTGCGAATACAGAATAATAGACAATAGGCTAATAAACATTTGTTAAAGTATAGGAAATTGTTGGGAACAAGGTTAAGTTAAAGGCCAATCATTCATAATTTAGAAATGTCTGTGTCATTATTTGGGGATGGATTGTTCCAAGAAAATCTGAAAAGAAAGTCCAACTACATAATAGCACTGGAAAGGTGAGAGAGATCTGTAAGTCTCAGTGGCAGAAATGTTTACCTTCATAAATGTGAACCTGATAAATAAGATGGATAATTGGAATTGAATTGACTTTGACACGTGATCACTCTATTGCTCTGTCTCTGTCTATCTGTGCTTCTGTCTCTCTCTCCCCATAACATAAACAAACACACCCACACCCACCCCGCACCACACACACACATACACACAGTAAACAAACAGATTTATTCCATATTGTATTATGGTTGGGTGTCTTCACATATTTTGTCCCTTTCTGTTTGTTTACTCGAGAAAGGGTTTCCCTGTGTATCCCTGCCTGTCCCAAACTCACTCTGTGTACAAGGCTGGTCAAAAACTGAAGTGATGCCTACCTCAGCATCCCTTAATACAAACTGGCTCCTTATTTAGAATTAAGGCAAAAGCTGTCAGGTTTTTCAAATTGATAAATACAAGTGAGTTGATACTGCATAATCTGAACACATATTACCTGCAAAAGCAACATATGTAGTGCCACAATACTCTGCAATGACACAGAAAATACACTTTGAAATTGACACACTCCATCTTTTTCAAAATTGAATCTGAAGTTAGTTCCAATTTTTTCATACACAATATGATATGTTTATTAATATTGACAAACTGTTCATTCCTAATCTTTTAAAACAATCAAAATTATTATGAGATACATAAATTCCAATCAAATTTTATGGGGGAATGAATGCAGCAGCATACCTTTGTTTGCCTCAAAGTTGCCACATGTTGTTGGAACAGGTTCAGCTTCTCTACAGTTGGGTCAGAGGTGATATGCACATCATACACAGGCCTATGAAGAAGTTTACAGAGTTCCTCATATTGTTATAAGAGTAGTTTATGTTTATGAATTCTCTCTTTTTTACATTTTTTTGAGATATTCTACTTGAGTGTCCAATTCTTTTCTAGTTAATGGAGACTTTTCTCTTTCTTTTTTTTATGAAACCAGATATGATTATAGTAAGGTGCAAGGATGGTAATGGAACTACAAAATAATAGGAATGCCAAATGGTTAAATTGACATACAAGGCAGTTTAAGCCTCGGGTGGTGGCACAATTTTTAAATGTAGCACTTGGGAGACAGAAGGGCAGTGGTTACCTGTGAGTTGGAGACCACCCTTGAATACAAACTATGGGCTAAGATGGGCAGGGCTATTACACAGAGATAAACTGCCAAAAGTGTAGGTTATGCCAAACAGAAAATATTGTAAAAAATGATCACCTAATACTTCTAGCAAGAAAGAACAATTATGACTTTGTTTCGTGCTTGACTTCTGCTATGTGGCAAAAAATACCTCAGGGTCCTGATACTCCAACCTCCTTTTCAGGTTAAGCTTACAGGTATCTGTCACCATGCTCACCTTCCTTTTACAATTCCTACTGTAGTAAAATATCCCTGAATTATAGCCCTGCGTGTAATACTTTGGTAGTAAATAGAGACTGCTCCAATTTATACTGTAGTAAAACACCCCTGAATTATTGCCCTGCTCCAAGTTAACAACAATCTTAATGAAATTCCATCCCCACAAATGGGACAAAAGCAATATGTACTCAGCAAAACTGTATTGCAAGTATAAACACAGCCAGTTTTTCACTTTCAATACAGAACTGAATTTACACAGTACTTACTCTAATATTCCCATGATCACCTCTTTGCGCGTTACTATGAATACAGTAGATCCTGCCCCATTCCTAGTATATAAAGAATGAAGTAGAGTGAGTATTATATATATATTGTAAAATAAAGTTTCACTAATCATTGTTTAAAAATTGACTTATATTCAGGGAAAACAGATGTGATTATTATACTCCAAAGGTTCTCATGTGCCTAAATTCACATGAGTGAAATTGAGTGTTTAAGAAAAAAAAAGTATTTTTTATTTAGCACATCTACATCATTTATATTAACTTAAGGAAAATGCTCTAATGTCATGGTCTTCTTGAAGGATCAATTATCCTTACCTTTGAAAGGCAGTCTGACTGCTAGTGTTATTCCATCTACAGACATAGGTGGTATGCTTCTACTTTAATAGTAATTGGAACATGAGGTACCTCAACATTATCACTCAGCTCTCCCTGGTGTCCCATATTTTCAGAATCATCCTGGATGGCTGATTGGTACACAGGTTTGATCATTAAAGGAGCCAAAAGTTTTAAGTTTGTCTGGTAACAACTATTTGTATCACTACATATACTCGGCTCTTATGTACGCATTTATTCTCTGGTGGTGGATGGTAGCTCAGACATATATATGAAGAAGGAATGGAGGACAGAAATCAAGATTGGGGTGATACTGTTTACCTGGGTTTTTGATATAAAGCCTAACTTACAAGACTATGAGATTCTTTCCTTCATGTATTTAAGTGTGTTGCTTTTGAACTTGGTGACCACTGAAGTCACAAGTCAGGGCTGGTTTCCCTGGAATAGCAGTTCAGGACAGTTGTAGTCCACCACATGGGCTGGAAACTGAAACCTGCTCTTATGCAAAAGAGCAGAAAATGCTTGCAACTGCTCAACCTATCTTCAGCTGCTGTCTTATTTTTATGTATTTTGGGAGGTGAAGTTTCTCATTCCACCTATCAATGTTGAAGTTAGAAGTATATGCAACCATTATGTTTTTTCACTCGAGACAAGGTTCCTATAGGATGCCCTGGCTGTCTTGAAACTTACTCTGTACAACAGGCTGACTTTGGAGAACTTTCTGCCTCTGCCTCTACCTCCAAAGTACTGGTGTTAAAGGCATAATCCACAACACAGCAATCTGGATTAATTTTCAAGAATTGTGAGGATTGACTTCAGGTTTTCATGGCTTTGAGGGAAGTAGTTTTCAAATTAATCAATTTATTCCGTGTTTCCTAACCCCCTCTTTCAAACAAACACCAATGCCTCCCATTTCTCTAAAGTTAAAATATTATTATGCTCTGTAAAACAAAAAAAAAAATTGTAAGCAGGGTGAATAGGGTAACTGCCTTCCACATTTGTCATATATATCCCTCCTTCAACGAGAATGCTTTCCATTTGCATTGCTACACAGACAACACATTCCTCTGTCTTAGATACCCACCAGCTTGTTTTGAACACCACAAAATTTAAGCCTAAACATATATCATTTTTTACTTTTACAAAAAAAGCCCCATGGATTTAGGTAACTATGTGTAGTGCAAGTTTATTATTGCAGCACTTGGAAGTATGGACAGATGACTGCTACTACCTCCAAGCTGGACATGGCTACAAAGCAAGACCCTGCCTCAAAACAAATAAGTATACATAAAGAAACTTAAATGTAACCATGTCATATTTAATTAGTGAAAATTACAAACCAGTGGAATGGTACATGCCTTGCTCAGTACTCAGAAGCTTGAGACAGGAGTCACAAGTTCAAGGCCACAAAGGACTGTATTGCTAAGAGCCTATCTTGGAAAAAGAACAAATGAGATGAAAATAAACAATAAAACATACATTTACTTCACCACAGGTGAAAAGAAGAAAATCATATCTTACCATTCTGGTGAGCATGTGTTGCTGTGCTAGAAACACTGACCACACACAATGTAGGCCAGAAAGGGGCTTACTTAGCTTATGCTCCAGGTCACTGTCCCTAATGAGAATTACAGCAGCGACTCAAGGAGGACAGTGGGGAGAAAATGTGGAGGAATGCAGGTGTCAGCTCATCTCTGGCTCTCTCACTTGCTCACAGTAAAGCTTAGCCAGTCCCCTTTGTTTACAGACAGCCCCGTGCACATGGACAGTTATAAAAGCATAACTGCTGCCCGTGTACAGGTTTACAGATTTTTTCTTTTCTTTTGCCAGCTACAAGGCCTGTGTTAAGGCCAAGAGCTCAGCTTCTCATGCTGAGGTTCCTTCTGCCAGGCTGCTGGCTCAAACCATGCAGGTTTCATTCACATCCTTGTCCCAGTCCTTTCTTTACCTTTCACAAGGTAACTGTTCCCATCAGTGAACTAAGTTAGTGTTTCCACGGCCAGAGGGGAAGACTGTAAGGTCTTTGCAATCTCCTGCCTCTTTAATCAGCAGGTGATGACAGTCCCAAATTACTTATTTATCAATCTTCTCAGGCAGAAGAATGGCAGGTAGTGCATCAGTGATTCATGTGGGCATTGGACATCCATTGTTGTGTGGGCTGCCTGACAATGCTCTCCTGGTCACCAGTGCATGGGGGGCTATTGTAATTACTTTCTGTCCCAAAGTTAGCATGTCAGAGTCTTTGACCAGTACAGCCATGTCCATCATAGCTTTTAGACAGCCAGACCATCCACTGCCTACAGGATCAAGCTCCTTCCCTGTTTATCGGTTACTGATGGCTGTTCAGAGTCAAAACAATTCCAGGCTCCTACATTTGACAGGATGTCTCTTTTTAACAGAAGGTAAGGGCATCCTAGGATATCTAGGAACAAGTGATATACCCGACCTACATCAAGGATCACTGCCCCCCGGCGTCCAGGCAGCTCCTGTATCCTGCTAGTGGGCACTCAACTCCAATGTACTATCCGGCACAGGTACGGGAAACACCACACTTTCCAAGCCCATGGCATAGGGGATGCAGGCGAACAGGAACTGCAGCTGGTTGCTTCACTGAGGCCATGCCTTCTCCATTTCCCTGAGCTGGCTCTCAGTCAGGACCTGGTGTCTGCCCTCTGCTGGCCTGCCTTTTAATTGCTAATCTCATTAACACCTGCCAGAGGGGGGTAAGGGAGACCCACCCTGCTGAGACACTGCAGGTAGGCAGCCCTCTTGGCAGTGGGTGTGGACTTCAGAGCACAGGGAAAGGATCACATTTAATCAGCCTCTTTGGATTCATCCATGGCAATACTTGTATGTCAAGCACCACTGTGCAACAGGAAAACACAGCTCTCTCACGCTAGAGCTGACATTCAGATGGCAGGAACGTTTAATTTCTAAGGGATGCCTTGTTCTTGCCTTCTTTTGATCTACTGAGGCACTTTCGATTGGTACACACCACCTAGTTCACCTAAATAGGAGATGCGGGAACAATTTAAAGGGATAAGTCCTTGAACCTTATAGACAGGAACTCTGGGCTCTACAGAGGACAAAATGACTTTTGCACAGAGAGGTTGAGTTTGGAGGCTTAACAGCAGAGCACTGCCCTAGCACCTGTGAGGCCCTCAGTTTGACCCTAAGCTTCTCCATCTCCTTGGCCTCTTCCTTACCCATGCCTAATTCCACTCTAATGCTAATGGATATTTGTGTTGTTCCAGTTTGTGGCTACTATGAACAGAACTAGTGTGTACCTTCTAGCATGTTCCTCTTTCTCTCTTATTTCACTCCCCCCCTCCCCGTCTGTCTGTGTATGTGTTTTAAACAAGCATTTATTGGGAGAAGGTCCCATAGCAGGAGTAGAAGTCAGAGACAATTTGTGGGAGCCAGGCAAGTGACCTTACCATTTCACTGGCCCTGCCATTAAGTTTTTACATTTTTGTGTAGACTTATGACTGTGCACTGATGGTTCCATTTGCCTGTTGTTTTCCCTGACAACTGACAAGTCTGCAACCTTTCCACTTGCTCACTGGGCCATCAAAAGAGCCCGCGGTTTCTGAAATGTCTCCCTGAGCCCTTGATCGGTTTTTACTGGGCTGTTTACTGATGGGTTTTCTACTGGTTTGCACTTGGCTCCATGTAGCACATAAGTTAGTTGTTGATCTTATTTTCAGGGGAAGGTCAATAATGGAAACCTTTCCACTGTAGCTCAGATTCTTAGTTGGAGTCAGTCTTGTAGGTCTCTAGATATAACTTTAGGTTCAATTTTCTCTTCAAACCAATAATGAATTGCTCTTTTATGTTATCTTCCTCTCTACCATGTTCTACTTTTTGTGCCTGGGTTACCTCATTCATGATTGCTTCTTCAAGTACCATCCACTTGCCAGTGCATTTCAAGATTCCATTTTTTTCTGTAGATTAGTAGTCCATTGTGTAGATGTGCCACAATTCTTTATCCATTCTTCAGCTGAGAGGCATCTGGGTAGCTTCTAGGTTCTTGCTATTACAAATAATGCTCCTATAGGTATAATTAAACACATTTTGTTTGCATGAATGTGGTTAATATGGGTATATGCATATGGGGGGGGATTGCCAGGTCCTGTGGTAAACCAATTGCCATCTTGCTGAGGTACTGCCATACCTATCTTGAAAATGGCTGTACAAGTTTGAACTCCCAAAAGCAGTGGAGGGAGTGTTCCCCTTTCTACACATCCTGTCCAACAGTACTCAGGAGCCAAAAGCCTGAATCTCAATGAATTCCAGGCCAGTCAAAATTACATAATGAGGCCTTTTCTACAAACACAACAATGGAATGGATAGATGGCTAAATGTTCAAGCATGCTGGTTGTACTTAAAGAGGATATGAGTTACTTCCCACCAACCAGATGATAGTTCACAACCATCTACAATGAGATTGTTGCCCTTGTCTTTTCTACCATGAGATATTCAAGTAGGATACTACATATGATTAATAATTTTTTAAAATGAAATAAAACGTCCTACTGGATACTTGAAAGCCATCACTGGGCCTCACTAGAGTTCCCTCAGCTAAAGACCTCAAGATCTCCGTTAGATCCACTATTCCTCATGGGCACGTTCTGAACCCCTGCATACTGAATTTTTTCAATTATTATTGTTTATTTTACTTTTTGATTCCTATCCCTCACTCCCCCCACCCTTTCTCGCTCTTACATTCTGTCCCCCTTCTCTTGCACCGTGACCACTACCCCTCCCATTCACCCCCTCTCCCCCATATGGGGCTATGACATCCAGTTAGGGTCATGTATTTCTGACAATGAGAGTTCTATTTAGGGTATGGTTAGAGTTAGGGTGAGCATTATGAATGGTGGTAGCATTAGGGTTGGGTTCCTGAAGCCCAGGAAAGGAGTGAGAGCCCATGCCGAAGGTAACTAGGAAAGGAAAAGGTAAACCTCAGATGGGAGAGAGTTTACCCTTAGCCATCTATGTAATTATTTGGGACCTTTGCTGAGCAATCAGTGGGATAAGAGATGGGAAGAAACATTTGAGGCACCCATAAATGATGTGACCCAGCCCCAAGGTCAAAACCTCTACCAGAGATGATTAATAAGGAGCAGGGCCCTGCTGACATCATGCACCTGGGCTTGCCCAAGGATCCAGAGCTCTTGGGGTTTGTACTGCAGAAGCAATGGGGGAAATGTGGGTAGGAGCAAGGTGTGTAAACTGATGGACTACCTGTGAGTTCTAGACAGAGAGGAAAAGTTTGGAAAACACAGAGGGCCAGAATCAGGGTTTGGTGAGACAGCAGAACCTGGAGCCCAGAGACAGAAAGGTGAAACAGGAGCCCAGGTCTGAAGAATGGGGCACATTAGTTTCCCATCCTGTAGTAATTGTTGCCTTAAAGGATGGAGTCACCTTTGATACATGTGACATTACTGGCACAGGATGAGAAGCTGTAGCACTAGACAACCTTGACATGCCCTTGGTCAGCACCCAAAGAGGTAGCAGAGGCAAGGAGCAAGTCCCATCCTTTTCTGAATAAGCAGTGCAGCATGCAACATAGGGCTCCATCCCACACAGCTGCCTGCGGGCTAGTGCATAGAGAGAATGCTGCATGGCAGGCGTTATCACTGAACTTCCAGGCCAGGACTGACTTGTGGAAATTGTACAAGGATGTTCTGTGTCTTCTCAATCCACACACAGAAGCCACCAGCTACAAGTGGCTAAATGATTGTCATGATAAACAGTCAATTCCAGGGTCTTTTCTTTACAAAAAATAGGCAAGTGAAATTCCACATGAAGATGCCATGTACACTCAGTACGTTAGTGAGGCTACCGTGGGCGAATATGAAAATCCTTGAGATGGTAAGGATGTGGGCAGCTTCGAAAAGGTTAGAGTACCTAGTGTGAGACATATGACCCAGGAAATACAGTAGAAGAGCCATTTTTAAATTCTTAATATTTATCTAAAATACATAATAAACACTATAGCTTCATATACATAGTAGTATCAAAAGTTCAAGTTTACTTTCCCAAAATTTTTTTTAAATATATGTCAGAGGCCCTCAGAATCCAGGAGATGGTATCAGGTCTCCTGTTAAGAGAAATAACAAAAATTTTGACCCCCCAAGGGGGGGCTAGGAATTTAAAAACAAATTAAATGAACCCCCGCCTAAAAATCCCCACCACAAAGGAAATAAGAAAAAAGGTGTAATTTAAGAGATTTAAAAAAAGTTCCCTAAAAAACCGGGGAGGGACCAGTTCCCCCATACCTCTGAGCAAAGGGGGGGAAGACAGCTAATGGAGAGAGAAGTAGGAGAAAATGAGAGGGAGGAGAGGAAGGCATGTGCGACCAGGAGGATTGAGCCTGGTTAGGAATGGAAAATAGGAAAGAGAGAGAGTTCAGAGACAGAGAGAGAGAACATAAAAGAGGGGAGCCAATATTGGTTTGATGATAAAGTTGCACACAAAGAAAGGTGGAGGGAACTACAAGACTGCTCCCAACTAACAATCTCAGCTTCCTTGGAAAGGCTATCATAAATGCCCTTCCAGGAGAGTGGGAGATCAACAACTAACTTCTCCATGGAGTCCTCAACTAATGCCTGTTGAAAACAGGAGCAAACACCATACATAAACACTGAGCCGAACCTTCTAACCCAGAAGCAGATAGGAGAGCAAACGATAATGGGGCAGAAGTACATCTTACCAGATCAAGGGAAAAAGAAGGAAGTAAAGACACTGAGACCGGGAGATGGCAACCGGCCAGGGACTGACTCCCCCCTCAATATATGGCTCACCCCCAGAAGCTCAGCGCACTCGAAGCCACCGCCGGAGAGGCCAGCAAGGATCCCTCCTGCGCACACAACAGGACTAAACAAACCCCCCCTAGGGAGGTAACACCCCCCCATCAAAAAATAAGGAGAAAAGCCTAATCCCTACTTCACAAGACCCCGCCAGGCTCCATGACCCCAACTGGATGGCCTTCCTCTACATATGGTATTGTGGTGGGGGGTTGGGAGGGGAGGGTGTTTAGAGTGCATGGGAGAGGGCAGAGAGGGCAAAAGTGGAGGGAAGGGAGGGAGGGAGGGCTGGAGGGGAGGGAAGGGGAGGGAGGGAGCAGGCTGGGATCGACATGTAAAATAATAAATTAAAAAAAAAAACACTTTGTCTCCAAAATTTAAGTTGAAGAACAAGTTACTGGGGCAAAGGATTTCTATTTTTGTTTCCACAGAAAATGAAAAGATGTGGATTCCTTACAGACTAATGTGGTTTGATCACACCAGACCGCCTGAAACAGAGTACAAGTTGGTCCTGCATTCCAAACAGCTGGACAAAACAGCCCTACAGACTACAGCTAGGATATCTGAATCTTCTTCGATTCCCCCAAGATAGCGCCCCCTTACCAGCAGGAAGTAGTTTTGGAAAGAACGACGCCCAAATTCCCAAATATTTGTTTTTGATTTTTTGTTTTATTTAATTGGACTTTGTTATATAAAATTACAAAAAAATCCTCAAGCTTTCCAAACAAACTAAGGAGTTTGGACTTTATGTTGTAGGGAACTATAAGCTTCTAGAGGGAGTTAGGTAGCAATGGAAATAACCCAAGTTTAGCAAATGATTGGAAAGCTGCATGGCCTTCATAATAAAAAAGGAAGAAGATAGAAATCCCAGGATGCGCTTAGTGGCCCACACCCATGCAGTCATGACCCCCTCCTTCTCTCTGGAGGTAGTGCATAAATGAACTTCAGTGTTGTGATTGTCATAGATGCTATGAAAGTAAAGTCTGAAGAAAGGGTATCCACAAGCCCACAAGCCAACAAGGCTCCTCTGAGCACTAAAGCTTGTCTGAAGCCTCAACACCACCCAAAAGAGAAACAAACACCTCAAAGAGCTGAATTCCCTCTACTGCCCAATCCTCTACAGAGCTCTGAATAACGGAGTTAGGGCATATGGAGGGTTTTTGAGAATTTGTTTTATTAAATACTGTCCATGTTGAGGACTAAGGTATGTATAATTTATCTGAAGCAGAAGTGAATATTAAAAATTATTATCAGTTATTTGCTACTCTTTACTATCAGCTGTTATCTTGTGGCCACACATGTCACTGTACATGCATGGTGAGAATTCAACATGTGGTTTGCCACTAAATGTCTTCTCCCAACCCTACCTAGTGATAAGGTGGAAGCTCAAAATAGCCTAATTTGAAGTATTTGCACAGAAATTAATAAGCAAATGAGAGATTCTTCTGCAAAAAGGTAATATACATCTGTCCAGTCTAACATTAATGTTCACACACGGCACCACTCTCTCCTTGCAGAGGTTCTCCACGATCACACTCTTTGTAAATGTAGTAGTCTATCACTCAATGAAGCTAGGTGACATAAAAGTTGCCATGTTTATGTTTAGGGTGATGTGATGATCTGACTACTTTATTTGCATTTACTTGGACTGGGTGATTCTTTATACTACACACACACACACACACACACACACACACACACACACACCACAGAGACCAAGGGAAGAGAATTTCACTTACTGATCCTCAAATATTCGGATGGCTTCCCAAGGCAGCTAAGACCAGATGCTGGCCTAGTCCCTGGTGTAAGGACTAAAAGAAGGGCATTTTCACCATTGTACCACCAAATCCCATGGTAACTGTCCTTGGTATCATTCTGAAGTGTCCAGTTTCTAAATGTCACTATCTGACTAAGAACACTACAGGAGAACTAATTTGTGATACCCAAAACATAAGTACAACAGCTGTTTGATCCAAACTATTCACCATCATGCTGTTAGGTAGACCCTCTACTTGAATGGCTGGGGCTGGAGATGGCTCATTGGGTAAAGGTCGGGGACAGTGGCACATGACTATTTCTCCAAATAGTCCTCCAAATAGAGTAGAGGGACAATATGGAGACAGGAGGATACCTGCAGTGCATTAACCAGCCACTCTCAAACACTGAGCTACATACATCTCCAGCAACAAATTGAACTTTCTGGAAGTTAAAGAATTCTCTCCAATAGAAGACACTTAAAATTGGCCAGAAAGGCAACACAGTAAGAAATGAAACTGTTGGTATATAAAGCAGACATAGGGCCTGTAGCCAAAGTAGGGAAACAAGGAGTGCAAACCAGTAGAAAAAGACAGCCCAGTAAAAACCGTTCAAGGGCTCAGGCAGACATTTCAGAAACCGCGGGCTCTTTTGATGGCCCAGTGAGCAAGTGGAAAGGTTGCAGACTTGTCAGTTGTCAGGGAAATCAACAGGAAATGGAACCATCAGTGCACAGTCATAAGTCTACAAAAAATGTGCAAACTAAACAGCAGGGCCAATGAAATGGTAAGGTCACTTGCCTGGCTCCCATAAATTGTCTCTGACTTCCACTCATGCTGTGGCACCTGCTCCCAATAAATGCTTGTTTCAAACACACACAGACAAAGAGAGAGAGAGATAGAGAGATAAGAGAGAGAGGAATATGCTAGAATATGCTCACTATTTCTGTTCATAGTAACCACAAACTGAAATAACATAAATATTCATCAGCATTAGACTGGAATTATGCATGGGGGGAAACAGACCAGAACCTATAATATGAAGCTTAAATAGCCAGAGTGCCTTCTGTTGCATTGTGCCTGCTTTCTTTACTGTTTGAAGGTGAAATTTTCTTGGATAGGTAGTTTATGCTTGTTGGGATAGGGGTGGGGGTAGCAGGGATTTATGTTTATTTTCTATTGAGGATGAAACAGTCAGAGGTGTTAAAGTCAGACAGCTTAACCAGTGTGGTGGAGTGGAGACACAGACCCTAAGTCATTGGTGCTGTCAGGTTCAGCAAAAGCAACAAAATCTTAGGTCTCCTCCTAGCCTAGGGAATAAGATTCCCTAGCTGCAGGCCTACAGTGCATTGCTCACAACCTGATTGTCAGACACCACAGGTGAGGAAGAGGCCAAGTAGATTGAGAAGCTTAGGGTCAAACCGAGGGCCTCACAGGTGGTAGGGCAGTGCTCTGCTGCTGAGCCTCCACACTCAATGTCTCTGTGCCAAAGTCATCTCTCCTCTGTAGAGCCCTGAAACTCTTTCTATCAGGTTCAAGTACTTATCCCTAAAACTGTTCCTGCATCTCCTATTTAGGTGAACTAGGTGGTGTGTACCAATCGAAACTTCCCAGTAGGTCTAATGAAGGCAAGAACAAGCCATCCCTTAGCATTAAATGTTCCTGCCATCTGAATGTTAGCTCTGGCATAAGAGGCTTTATTTTCCTGTTGGAGAGTCGTGCTTGACATGTAAGTATGGCCATGGGTGAATCAAAGAAGCCATGGAAATGTGATCCTTTCTCTGTGCTCCCTAGTCCATACCCATTGCTAAGGAGGGCTGCCTTTCCTGCAGAGGCTTGGCTGGTTGTGGCTCACCTACCCCCTCTGGCAGGTGTTAATGAGATTAGCAATTAAAAGGCAAGCCAGCAGTGGCCAGACCCCAGGACCTGACTGAGAGCTAGTTCAGGAAATTCAGAAGGCATGGCCTCAGTGGGGCAACCAGCTGCAGTTATTATTTGCCTGTACATCCTATGCCTTGGGCTTGGCAAGTGTGGTGTTTCCCCTACCTGTGCCAGATAGTACAGCAGAGTTGGGTGCCCACTAGCAGGATGCGGGGAGGGTCCTGTATGCCAGTGGCAGTGATCCTTGATGTAGGCAGGATATATCAATTGTTCGTAGATATCCCAGTGTGCCCTCTGTTAAAAAGAGACATCCTGTCAAATGTACGAGCCTGGATTTATTTTGACTCTGAACAGCTATCATTAACCGATAAACAGGAAGGAGCTTGATCCTGTAGCCAGTGGATGGTCTGTGTTAGGAACTAGCAGGCAGCTGACCCCTGCCCTAAGGATGGGTGGGACCTCTTGGCCTGTGAGCTTTACCTGGCAGCTAGAGGGACTCATTTACACTGAAAGACCTAAAAAGTAATGTTAATTATGGACTAACCTAGAAGCCAATATGTGTTCCTTGGAATTGCTAGCTTCCACTCCACAAGTCCCTGAGATTAGAAGAATTCACACTGCCCCTCCTTTCCTGTGAGACAACAGGTGGTAAATAGGGTCAAGAGATAGCTGTAACTCTGGTTTGCCCAGACTAGGTTAATTAGCACACCTGAAGCCCTAAGGTCTGCTGACCCTAATAGACAGACCATCAGGCCTCCAAGGGTCAAGTACTCAATGGAAAGAGGGTCCCACCCCTTCCTATGCTTGTACATTTGCCTTTAAAAACACCTGGGCCCACGGGGAGGGGGCTTCTCCTAGCTGCAAGCTGGAGGAGCCTGTTTATTGCAATTGTTTCCTGTTCATTAAAGCCTCTTGCATTTTGCAGCAACTGGACTGGACACTGAGTTCTTGGGGTATCGACTCCTCATTCTGGAAGACTCCTCATTCTGAAGGTCTTACAACACATGCTCAAACCTCTTTTAAAATAAGCTCTCCAAGTGCTTCTCTCTCTTTGCTCTCTCTCTCTGCTCTCTGCCTCTCTAGCTCTCTCTGGTCTCTCTGCTCCTCTCCCATCTCTCTCTGCCTCTCTTTGCTCTCTCTCTCTCTCTTGTCTCTCTGCTCTCTCTCCTGCTTCTGGTTGTCGACAGATACCCCTCTTTTCTCCCCTTGCTCAATAAACTACATGTGGGCACTGAGTCTTGTGTTTGTGTTTCTTAGGCATTAGCTGCAGCAAAAGAACAACATTGGTTCGAACCCCAGGCAGGCTCTCATGTGGGTCACTGGTGGCCTTCTTCATGGCCAAAAGGCAGCCAGGAGACACTCTTTCAGATACAAGCAAGTATGCCTCATCCACCCCCACCCTCATCCGCCCACCCACGTTGCTGGAAATACTACCCTACACTGACTTCAATTAGGTAAGGTGCTCTTTTAAATTTTAACCCATTTCCTTAAGGTGGGGTACATTCCTCACGGGTGGAAGACATACCGACCTTGGCGGTATATCTGCTCTGCTCTAGGACTGCTGAGTCCTTCCAGCCCCTGTTGGCCTGGCAAAGTACTTGGGCTGAGGAGCTTCCAGTAAAGCTCTGCCATTCTCATTTACGGTGTTGCCACACCATTGAGCTGACGAGTTCCAAGACTGCATGGTCACTTTCTGCTCTACCCATGGGGGGAATAAACCGACTAGAAATACCCCTCACCTCCACTGGGATTCCTGATAGATGCCACTTGTTAAGGCACCCAGTCTCATTTACCCTTTGTACTGAAAAGGTGGAATGAGTATCCCCTAGAAAATAATTCAAATTGGCCAGGTAAGGCTCTCTAGATCCTGATATTTTACTGGATCTTTCAAATTACTGCCAGCAAACAGGTAGATGGAAGGAGTTTTTCTATCTCTGCTAAATAATCTCTTACCCTAAACTTATTTCTGTTCTCTTCCTGCCACGTTAAAACTCTCCTGCTGCCACAGCCACTGCGCCAGCCTGTCTCAGAGCCTGGGCTGAGAAGCATCTACTCAAGTCAAAATTTTGTCTCAAATTTTATGATTTCTGTTGGATTTTGGGGATATGTTTATGGCAGCCACCATCTTGACCACATGGCCTAGCCTCACCCCCATTGGTTCTTCCTCTGCTACACCAGCCACCTAGGCAGGTGGTCTAGCCAGCTTCTGCCACCAACAGAACCTGTATAATTCATTTACCTTTGCTTTTATTCTTTTATTTGCTTTATTCTTTATACTTTGTCTCTAATTTTTTTCACTATGTCATATATAGCTTCACATTCTAGTCTTCTCAGTTTTACCGAGTCTCTTAATGTGTCTGTACATTTAATTTAAATTTATGTATATGTAAGCTAACTCATACAACTTAAATTCAACTGTGCTAAGTCTCATCTACTTCTAATTATTGTCAAACGCCTTTTTAATGGTGGTAAACATTTGAGTTCTACCATGTCTATTTCAAAGCTAACAAAATATCTATGCCACCCAGTCTTTCCCTGTAAGCTGTTTATAAAGGTTAAGCCTCTATTATCAAAGGAGTTTTTCTCTATCTCTTTGTCCTCTACAGGGATAACTGTAACCTACTAAGTTAAAACCAGTTACAGTCAGGCTTCAGGGCTCTGAGTAAAACATCCCTCCACAGCCTCTCAGCTTGGATCCAGTTGCCCAAACAGATTAATTAATTACAGGGATAAAGCTTTACCTAGCCACCTGTGTGCTCAAGACAAGTAACTAAAGACATATTTTTGTATACTAAGTTATGCTAGACAGTCAGACAGCCCTCAAATGCTCAGAGATCTAGAGAATATGGCATTTAAATTGTTTCCTTAAAAGCTTTTATAACAGAGAGACAGGCCAGCTGCTGGCACCACGCATTTCCTCCAAGAAGACTGATGGACACTGAAAGAAACTCCACCCACAAAAGTTCCAATGCTAGCCACTGAGCAATCCTGCCTTTCATCTCAACTGCTGCAAAGGGCTCTAAGGACCGTGGACAAGAGGGCAGTGGAATAGACTTTCTCCACGTTGCTTGGGCCAACGGTAGGTAAGTCTTCCAAAAGCTCCCTAATCCACAGGTCTCATGCCATCAACAGAAGGCAGATGTCCTTAAACCTCTGACTTCAACAACTGTGGAGGACCATGCCCAACCCCCACCTTTTTTAATAACAAAAAATGTGGAAATGTTACGAACTGGCAGCCAGCTGACCCCGGACCCAAGGATGGGCAGGATGCTCATGGCCTTGCCATCTCTACATCAGCTTTACCTGGCAACAAGGAGGACTCAGTTAGGCATGCACAAGCCTCTTTTAAAGCAACTACACCAAGTACCTATCTCTCTCTGCTCTCTCTCTGCCTCTCTCTGGTCTCTCTGCTCTGTCTCTGGTCTCGCTGCTCTCTCCTCACTCCTTCTTTCAGTTGGCCAACAGCTAAGCCCTCTTTCTCTCCCTTCACTCAATAAACACCACGTGGGCACTGAGTCTCCTTTGTATGTTTCTTAGGCATTAGCTGCAGCAAAAGAACAACAGTCTGGCTGTCAAAGTTATGTCTGCCATGGCTGTACTGGTCAAAGATGCTGACAGAGTTATCTTTGGGGCAGAAAGTAACTACAATAGCCCCTATGCCCTAGAGCAGGAGAGCATTGTGCAGCAGCCCACACAGACCGATGGTTAACCAATGCACAAATGAATCACTGATGCACTACCTGCCACTCTTCTGCCTGAGAAGACTGATGAACTAGTAATTTGTGACTGTCATCAACTGCTGATTAAAAAAGACTGGAGTTTGCAAAAGATCTTACAGACTTCCCTCTGGCAGGGGAAGCACTAAAAGGACTGGACAGTGATGTGAATAAAACCTGCACTGTTTGAACCAGCAGTCTGACAGAAGGAACCTCAGCATGAAGCTGATCTCATGGCCTTAACACGAGCACTTGCAGCTGTCCAAAGAAAAGATAACATCTGGAAGCTTGTACAAGGGCAGCAGTTATGCTTTTATAACTGTCCATGTGCAGAGGCTATCTGTACAAGAGGGACCAGCTAAGGTTTACTGTGAGAGTAGAGAGCCAGAGATGAGCTGACAACTGCATTCCTCCACACTTTCTTCCCACTGTCATAGCAGTCGCTTTATTATGGCATTCCTACATTCGGGACAGTGACTGTAGGCACCATAAGCTAAGTAAGCCCCTTTCTGGCTGCATTTGTGTGTGGTCAGTGTTTTAGCACAGGAAAAGAAGATATGATTTCTTCTTATCAACTGTGGTGAAGTAAATGTAGTTTTATTGTTTATTTTCATCTCATTTGATCTTTTTCCAAGATAGGCTCTTAGCAATACATTCCTTTGTGGCCTTGAACTTGTGACTCCTGTCTCAAGCTTCTGCAGTACCAAGCAAGGCATGTACCATCCACTGGTTTAATACTTTTCACTCATTAAATATGAGATGGTTACATTTAAGTTTCTTTATGTATACTCATTTGTTTTGAGGCAGGGTCTTGCTTTGTAGCTAAGGCCAGCTTGGACATATTAGCAGTCATCTATCCATATTTCCAAGTGCTGCAATTATAAACTTGCACTATACATAGCTACCTAAATGCATGGGCTTTTTTTTGTAAAAGTAAAAAATGATATATGTTTAGGCTTAAATTTTGTGGTGTTCAAAACAAGCTGGTGGGTATCTAAGACAGAGGAATATGTTGTCAGTTTGGCAATGCAAATGGAAAGCATTCTAGTTGGAGGAGGGATATATATGACAAATGTGGAAGGCAGTTACCCTATTCACCCTGCTTACAATTTTTCGTTTTTACAGAGCATAATAATATTTTAACTTTGAAAGAAATGGGAGGCATTGGTGTTTGTTTGAAAGAGGGGTAAGGAAACATTGAATAAATTGATTAATTTGAAAACTACTTCCCTCAAAGCCATGAAAACCTCAAGTCAATCCTCACAATTCTTGAAAATTAATCCAGATTGCTGGGTTGTGGTTTATGCGTTTAACACCAGTACTGTGGAGGCAAGAGGCAGAAAGATCTCCAAAGGTCAGCCTGTTCTACAGAGTAAGTTTCAGACAGCCAGGGCATCATATAGGAACCTTGTCTCGAGTGAAAAAACAGAATGGTTACATATACTTCCTAACTTCAACATTGAGAGTCAGAGATAGGTGGAATGAGAAACTTCATCTCCAAAATACCGTAAAAATAAGACAGCAGCTGAAGATAGGTTGAGCAGTTGCAAGTATTTTCTGCTCTTGCATAGGAGCAGGTTTCCAGTTTTCCAGCCCATGTGGTTGACTACAACTGTCCTAACTGCTATTCCAGGGAATCCAGCACTGACTTCTGACTTCAGTGGTCACCAGGTTCACAAACAACACACTTAAATACATGTAGAGGAATAATCTCATAGTCTTGTAATTTAGGCTTTATATCACAAAAAAAAAAAAAAAACAGGTGAACAGTATCACCCCAAACTTGATTTCTGTCCTCCATTCCTTCTTCATATATATGTCTGAGCTACCATCCACCACCAGAGAATAATTGGGTACATAAGCGCAGAGTATATGTAGTGATACAAATAGTTGTTACCAAGCAAACTTTAAACTTTGTGGCTCTTTTAATGATCAAAGCTGTGCACCATTCAGCCATCCCGGAGCCCGATTCTGGAAAATATGGAACACCAAGGAGAGTTAGTGTGATAATGTTTAGAGTATGTCATGTTCTAATTACTATTAAAGTAGAAGCATACCACCCATGTGTGTAGATGGAATAACACTGGCGATGGAGACTGCCTTTCAAAGGTAGGAGATAATTGATCCTTCAAGAAGACCATGACATTAGACCATTTTCCTTAAGTTAATATAAATGGCCTTAGTTGCTATTTAAAAAATACTGTTTTTTCCTTAAACACTCACTTTCACTCATATGAATTTAGGCATATGAGAACATGTAGAGTATACTAATTTCATCTATTTTCCCTGAATATAAGGCAATTTTTTAAACAATGATTAAGTGAGCTATATTTTTACAATATTTGAATAATACTCACTCTACTGCCTTCTTTATCCAGTAGGAATGGAGCAGGATCTGCTGTATTCA